>NW_024063331.1:0-175383 GCF_006381635.1 Hibiscus syriacus | reverse complement strand
ATACGGAAGAGTTTCTCGTGTACACCGCAAAGAAATATGGGACAAACTTCAAGTCACTCATGAAGGTACCGATGAGGTAAAGAAATCTAAAATTAGTATTCTAATGCTTAGCTATGAAAATTTCAAGATGAAACAAATGAAGATATCAAAGCTATGACGGATAGATTTCAACGATTGTCAATGGTCTCAAATCATATGGAGATCATTTTAAATAAAAAGCTTTGTGTGGAAGTTAGTCTACTCCCTCCCAAAATCGTGGCAATCAAAGAAGACGGCAATCATCGAGTCTAAGGACTTAACGTCCTTAACTCTTGAAGAGCTAATTGGGTCACTCCTCACTTATGAAATGATGCTCGAAGATGAGGTGGACCTCGACAAGATTGACGAGACACCAAAGGAGAAAGAGAAGAAGAAAACATTGGAGTTGCTCTCAAATCCACAAAAGATGAGAGTGATTCGAATGACGATGACGATGACGAGGAAATGGCATTGTTTGCCAAACGGTTCAGAAAAATGATGAGACCTTATCGGGAAGAAAATTCAAACGAAATGAAGGCCTCAAAAATGAACCGAAAGAGAATGACCCAATCATTTGCTACGAATGCAAAAAGCCAGGGCATGTCAAATATGATTGCCCATAATTGAAGAAAAAGGGTCAATCAAAGAATAAGCACAGGGCTCATGTGGCTACATGGAGCGATGAAGAAAGTTCCGATGAAGAGGAACAAGAAGTAGCTAACTTGTGCTTGATGGCATTTGGGAAGATTCTAAGGTAACCTCTAACTCATCCGATTTTGATGATTTATCCTATGATGAGTTATTAGAGGAATATAATGGGTTGGCTTCGGATTATGGAAATTATTTTTAAAATAAAAATGATGTTTCAAAATTGAAAAATGAAAACAAACTCATATCCAAAACCAACAACGATCTTGAAAGTAAAATCAAAGATTTGCAAATCAAACTAGAAGAGTTTTGAAAAGAAAATTTTAGATTTGCAAAATTTTCTTTCAAAGATCAATGATGATCATCAAAAGAAAATTGATGATCTTAAAACTTCTTTTGATAAAGTTGGAACAAAACATTTTGAAAAAGGTGGAAATTCAAAATCCAACTTTGTTAGAAAAAGTTTTAAAAACTACAATCATAGAGGTCCCCAAAGAACCTCTAATGGAAAAATCGTTAGAAGTATGTGGTTTCCTAAAGAACTTACTACTAAAGATAAAATATCCTACACAATGGATACCTAAGGGGACTAGGATTTTGGAAACTAATGAATATGGACCAAAAGAATTGGGTACCAAAAATCAAAAATTAATCTATGTTTGTAGGAAAGGAGCATTGCTACAAGGCACGGGAAACAAATTCAAATTCATGGTACCTTGATAGTGGATGCTCAAGACACATGACCGGAGACAAAAGCCGGTTCATTGAGCTTAACGCCAAAAATGGAGGAGAAGTGACTTTTGGAGATAATTCAAAAGGTCACATTAAAAGTATTGGTACAATAGGTAATACTCTTCCATACAAATTAAAAATGTTTATATGTGAATGGATTAAAGCATAATCTATTGAGTATTAGTCAATTATGCGATAAAGGATTCAATGTCTTATTTGAAATTAATGGTTGTAAAGTCATTGACATTGCATCTAATCAGATTATGCTTGTTGGTCATAGAATAGGAAACATATACATGGTGCATTTAGATTCTTTTGATATGACTAATTTATGCCTAGTTTCTAAGGATGAACATGATAGTTGGTTATGGCATAGGAGACTAGGACATGCTAGTATGAGTGTTTTGCAACGGTTAATTCAAGGAGACCTAGTAAGAGGGTTGCCTAAGCTTAATTTGATAATGATAAAATCTGTGATGCTTGTGCTAAAGGAAAAACAAAAGCGAGTTTCTTTTAAATCCATTAACGATGTATCAACTAGTAGAGTTTTACAATTGATCCATTTAGATCTTTTTGGGCCAACTAGAACTACTAGCTTGGGTGGAAAATATATGCATTTGTCTTGGTAGATGACTATTCTAGATATACTTGGGTTCTATTTTTAAGTACTAAAGATGAAGCATTAGAACAATTCATCACGTTTTCAAAAGTAATCCAAATGAAAAAGGTTACTCTATAACTAGTGTTAGGAGTGATCATGGAACTGAATTTGAAAATCTTGGATTTACTAAATTTTGTAACTCTAACGGTATTAGCCAAAAATTTTCAGCACCTAGAACCCCTCAACAAAATGGAGTTGTTGAGAGGAAAAATCGACTTTAGAAGAAATGGCTTGAACCATGCTTTGTGAAATAATTTGCCAAAATATTTTTGGGCGGAAGCCACAAATACCGCTTGTTATGTTGTAAATCGAGTAATGATTAGGCCAATTTTAAAGAAAACTCCATATGAAATTTTCAAAAATAAAAAGCCTAACATTAGTTATTTTCATCCTTTGGATGTAAATGTTTTGTTTTAAACAACGGTAAAGAAAACCTTGGCAAATTTGATGCTAAAGTGATGAAGGAATTTTTCTGGGTATTCCTTAAATTCTAAAGCCTATCGTGTATTTAATAAAAGAACTTTAGTTGTAGAAGAGTCTACATGTTGTTTTCGATGATAATCCCCTTCCGAGGAAGGATTCTTGTGTGAATGATGATGTAGGTGTATAAATACAAATGACGTTAGACATGACGTGGAGAACCATCATCAAAGGAAGAAACGAAAAATGAAGAAACTCATGATCCTCTGAGAATCCAACCATTGAAGAAAGGGAAGTATCTTATCCAAGAGAGTACAACTATGTAAAGGATGGTGAAATTATAGGTGATCCATCAAAAGGGGTAACAACTCGATCTTCTCTTAGAAATATTTGTAATTATGTTGCATTTATCTCATGCATAGAGCCTAAGAATATTAAAGAAGCATTAAATGATGAACATTGGATTATGGCTATGCAAGAAGAGTTAAATCAATTTGAGAGAAGTAAAGTATGAACATTAGTTGAAAGGCCTAGTAATAAATCTACTGTAGGTACTAGATGGGTATTTAGGAATAAGCTTGATGAGAGTGGTAATATAGTTAGAAACAAGGCTAGACTTGTTGCTCAAGGGATACTCAAGAAGAGGGCATAGACTATGATGAAACATACGCTCCCGTAGCTAGGATGGAAGCAATTAGAATGTTATTAGCATTTGCATGTTTCAATGAATTTAAATTATATCAAATGGATGTTAAAAGTGCATTTTTAAATGGTTTATAAAAGAAGAAGTGTATGTGGAACAACTCCAGGTTTTGAAGATTCAAATTTTCCAGATCATGTTTTAAAATTGACAAAAGCTCTTTATGGTTTAAAGCAAGCTCCTAGAGCTTGGTATGAAAGATTGTTAAATTTTTTAATTGAAAAAGGTTTTTCAAAAGGGAAGGTTGACACTACATTGTTTTTGAAGCATAAAGGTAAAGATTTATTATTAGTTCAAATTTATGTTCATGATATAATATTTGGTTCTACTAATAATGTTCTTTGCCAAGAATTTTCTAAGCTAATGCAAAGTGAGTTTGAGATGAGCATGATGGGGAAGCTCTCATTTTTCTTGGGACTCCAAATCAAGCAAAGAAAAGATGGCATCTTCATCAATCAACCTAAGTACGTCAAAGATATGCTCAAGAAGTTTGGACTGGAAAATGGGAAACCTCATGACACTCCAATGAGCTCTTCAACAAAGCTTGACTTAGATGAATGAGGTAAATGTGTAGATGTCAAATATATAGGTCAATGATTGGATCTCTACTTTATCTAACTGCAAGTAGACCGGATATTATGTTTAGTGTTTGCTTATGTGCTAGATTTCAATCATGTCCTAAGGAATCACATTTACTAGCTGTTAAGAGAATCTTTAGATACCTTAAAGACAGTCCTAGTCTAGGACTTTGGTATCCTAGAGACTCTAGCTTTAGCTTGCATGCTTTTTCTGATGCGGATTATGGAGGATGCAAATTAGATAGGAAAAGCACCTCTGGTACTTGCCAATTCCTTGGAAATATGCTAATTTCTTGGTTTTCAAAGAAACAAAATTGTGTTGCATTATCTACCACTGAAGCTGAATACATTTCAGCTGGTAGTTGCTGTGCACAAGTTTTATGGATGAAACAACAACTTTTTGATTATGGAATTGAAGTAGGTACCATTCCTATCAAGTGTGACAATACTAGTGCTATTTGTCTCACTAAAAATCCCATCCAACACTCTAGAACTAAGCACATTGAAATAAGACATCACTTCATTAGAGACCATGTCACTAAGGAAGATGTAGTTCTAGAATTTGTTGATACTTTGCACCAATTAGCAGATATCTTTACAAAACCTTTAGACAAGGAACAATTTTGGACACTTAGGAGAGAATTAGGTTTGACCAATCTATCTTCACTGAGTGTTTAAAATAATTTTAGTACTTTTAATAATAAATGAAAAATGCTTATAATAGTAATTTTTGATTGCATTCATTGCTATTAGTTAGGGGGAGTTTATGATTCTTGATAAAAAAATTTAAAAAATTAATTTTATGTTCAAATATTTAAAGATTAATTGAATTGTTTGAACATGATTAATTTTCAATATATGAGTTGCCAATACCACTAGAGGAAATTAATCTAGAATTTTGGGTTTAAAATCGAATTTTAGCATTTGGTGCAGAGGGAATCGATCCCCCCTTGAGGGAACCGATTCCCCCTTTGAAGGGGAACCGATTCCCCCACAGGGGAATCGATACCCCCTGGGGTTCTGGTTTTATCGGGCAGAACCCTTGGTTTTGGCCCAAAATCTCTTCTTCTCTTACGCCGTTTCTCTCTCTACGCTCTCCATATCTCCACTTTGCCTCAAATCAACGTTTTTAATTGGAATTCACTTCAAATATATCCTTTAAACCTGTTGGAATCATCAAAAACGTGCAAACTTCATCTAATCTCACTCAAATCCGAAATCATTCAAGGTATTTTTCCAAAACTTCTTTTTATCAATTTATGAACATAGAACTAGTTTTAATTAGTTCTAGGTTGAATTTTTGATCGGGCATTGATTAGTAGTAATTAGAAACTAGATATTACAACTAATTTCATCAAAAAACACAAGATTTTTCAAAATTTTCTAAATTTTCGAAATAAAAAATTAATTTTCAAATTGTGTTTTGATTAAATTATGTTGTTATGAAAACTATACATATATTGTTTCTCAAAATCATATTTTTCAAAAGTTTTTCAAAAATTTTGCCCATTAGGATTGATTTAGAGAACCTTGAAATATTGAGGACTCAATTTAGTTGTGGGATTGATTGAATTGCATACATGTGTTTCTAAATTGCAGGTTATCATTCTATTCCGATTTCCTAAACCATGTCCAATCCTAAACGTGCTAGGTCTTCATCTAGTCGTTCACACCGTCAACCAAATCCACCTCCAAATCCTCCACCTATTCCAATTTCTAATCCTAATCCTATTGATCCTAATTTGACTATCCAAAATTCGTGTTTCAATCATCCTGGTCCTAGAAATCATCGTTTTTGGTATATTAATATTTCGACTCTTACAAAATCCGGGAAGAACGCATTCCTTCTCGTCAAGCTATGTTAGCTATCAATTTAAATATCTTCCTCTTTTACAAGAGTGGAAATTTGATAAACTCTTTGACCTTGAACCCATTGTTTACCATCAACTTGTTCATATTTTCTATTCTAATGCCGTTTGTGTTAAAAACCAAACTGAAACCGAAACCATAGGAATTCGTTCCTACCTTCTAGGACAATTCTTATATATTGACTCGGCTTACATAGCCAATACATTCGAATTAGATAATGATTGGATTTCAAATGAAAAATAGGTTTTAGGATCTCGTTATAAAAGAAGGGATAGTGCAAGTGTCCTAGACCTTCATGAACGTTTTCTTCATCTAATGATTTCTTGGTGGTTTCGACCATCCGGAGGTCGTTATTCTACTCTTAGAGCCTTAGATCTTTGGTGGTTACATTGTTTTGAAAACATATTAAAATCAACCTACCTCATTATTTTTGCTGAAATTGTTGAAACCGTAAATCTTGTTCCTAACAAAAAACTCTGTTCATCTCTTGTTTACGGTTGCATTTTGAGTAATCTGTTTTCCAAAGCTGGGCTTAGAGTCGGTCTAGATGCCATTTTTCCCCTTAAGAAACAAATTAACCTTCTTTCCTTAACGAGAGCGGGATGGATTAAGGATAAGGAAACAAGTGAATAGGTTCGATCTTCTGCAAATACTCCGGGAGCTAGTTCTTCACAAGCTCCACCCGAAGCTGACGAAGATCTCGAGATTGAGCAATTAATGTGAGACATCGATGAAGCTGAAGATGAACCTGAGCAGCCCGAGGAGCAGCCCGAAGAGCAAGCACAACAAACGCATCCAATGCCTCCATATTTCTAATCCTTTATGGAGACATTCGATTTTCGATACGCTACTATGGATTCGCGCTTTACTTCTATAGAGTCCCATTTATCCACAATGGGAACTCAACAATTAGAAATTCTTCGGGAAATGCGTGCAAATAATGAAGCAACCAACGCACGTATTAATGACCTCACTAACGAAATGGCCGCTATGCGAGCTCGTTTTCCTCCTCCTGACCCGGATATGTGATTCAATGTTTTGCTTTGAACTCCAAACTTGTTGTTTTAACATTTTGAATATTTTGGAATGTTTGAATTTGTGGATTGATTGACTTTGAATTTGTTGGATTTATGAATGGTTAGAAATTATCTATTTGGTGTGATTAAATTTATTCATTATTGCATCATTTACTTCATGATTAGATATATGACCAATTTTGCCATTTCACATTAATTATGAATATTGATTATGAAACTAATGGCCAACTTTTCTCTTGCTTGTGATCTTAGCAGCTTATTTTATATATAATCAATTGGCTAACTGATTTCAAAACTTTGTTTAAATTCTTTAAAATGTCTTTTTGATTTAACAAAAAGGGGGAGAAGTGTTAAAGTGTTTTTAAATGATAAATGGGAGAAGTGTTAAAGTAAGGGGGAGTAATTTCAAAACTTGATTTCAAAATCTTAAAATTACTAAATGTTTTGTTATATCAAAAAGGGGAGATTGTTGAAAACATTTGATATTTCGATAACAAATTAAGTTAAATGAATTTTAAGATTTTCCAAATGATTTTCTAAGTATATTCGATAGAATTATTCGAATATCAAAACATTACTCTAAATCTTTCAAAGATCATTTTTAATCCTTACTCAAAGTGTAAAATTAAGTTTTAATCTTAAAATAATTACAAAATAATTTTACAAAGTATTTCGAACCATTTCAAAGCCAAAAATTCCAGATTGCTCAGAGGGAACCGATTCCCCCTAAGGGGGTACCGATTCCCCCTGAATGGTTTGGCTCCGAGAATTCCAGTATGCTCGGAGGGAACCGATTCCCCCCCAGGGGTTATCGATTCCCCCCTTGTATAACGGTCGAAATATTTAAATTTTACACTTAGGGAATCGATTCCCCATAGGGGGTACCGATTCCCCCCACGCTCCAAACTATTTTATTAATTGTTTTCACACTAAAACGGCTATATTATTTTCTCTAATCATCCCCAACGTTCAGAAGTGATTCAAGGTGTATTTAAGCAAGCTTAGAAGCCATTGATCAAAAACAAGAAACATCAAGCAATTAGAATCAAGAGAGAATCAAAGAGAAAGCATCAAACCTCAAGTTTGAGCATTTCAAGCCTATTTTTCATTCAATATTCATTTTGCTTTCAAGAACACTTATTGTGCTCAATTGTATTTATTCTTGAGTGTTCTTTCTTTGTTCTAGAATTGTGCAAACATATTTGCCTTGTGAGGTTTTTCTTGTAAGTTTGCAAATTTGTATTTCTCTTTGAGAAAAGAGTGTTCTCAAGAATTGGGATATATTCTTGAGGGAGTTGTAAGGTTATCTCTTTGGCCTCAAAAGAAAGAACAAATTAGTGAATTTGTTGGAAAATCCTTAGTGTGGATAGCTAAGGTAGTGGACGTAGACTTTGGTTGATAAAGTCGAACCACTCTAAATCGCTATGCAATTTCTTTCAATTTTCTGCAAAAGCTTCCACCAAAATTTTTATTTCCAATTCACCCCCCTCTTGGCCGATTCAGTCAATTGATTAACTCAACATGCTCCCTTTACATGTTCCCCAACCAGCCGCTGCCACGCCACCATCGCCGCACCGAAGGCTCTAGAAGATCGAAGAGGACCACACAACTCATCGAAGCTAAGGTGAGTCACCATCGTAGATCCAGTGACTCACCGAACGAATAGCATCTCGAGGGCTATAAAAAGCCTTGATTTAGCTACAAAGAAAGAACACACACAGTGAGCAAGAAATACGAACAAAGAGGAAGCAACACACCAACAGCAACGAAATCGAAAGAAACAAAAGGAAGAAATCGAGAGAACTTACCTCACCGGAAGCCAAAACGTCGTCGAAGAACCCAAATATTGAAGGTAAAGAGCCTAGATCTACAAATTTGGTAGGGTTTTAGGCTAAAAAACTTTCGGATTTGGGTTTAGAAAAAAAAGGGCTTTATTTTAGGTTTTTTTTAAAAATTCGGCCACAGTGGGTGGTGGCCGGCGGTGGTGATCAGTACCGGAGCAAGTCGGTCGGTGACTGGTTTTCCTTCGGCAAGGGAAACCTAGAGAGAAGGCAGAGAGAATTATGGTTCTCTCTTTTAGAGAGAGAGAGAGAGAGAGAGAAAGAAAAATGAGGAGAGATAGGCCCTTAGGGCCAATTTTCGGGTTTATATACCCCTCCCCAAAAGACGTCGTTTTGGGAAGGGGTCTATGTGTAATTTCACACATGGGCAAATTATGTCCGCAGTACCTCTGGTTTTGTAACTTTACAATTTCGTCATTGAAATCAATTTCTGTACTTTTTAATTCGGACTTTTAATTTTGTTATATTATATGTTAGTCCTTAATATTATTTATATATATTTAAAGGAAAATAACCTATTTAGCCCCTATAATTTTAATAATTTATATTTTAACCCAAATTAATTAATTATGATAAAATGAAAATGTTGGTACATATATCTTATAATATTTCAAAGTAGGGCCTTTAATTTTGATATCTTACGATTTAATCCCTGATATTTTAATAATTTTCATTTTTTTCTTTTGACTATAAGTTTTATTACTTTTTAATTTTAATTCTATAGTTTTATTTTGTTCAATAGTAATTACAATTTTATTTTATTTTTACCCTTTATGTTTCAATATTTTAAAAATATTATTTAATTATTATTTAATTATTATTTCATTTTAGTCCTATGAACATATATATTTAATTAAATAATAATATTTATTTATTTTTAAATATTAAGAAATGAATATCTTAAAGTAACTAGATGTCCTACTATAATATTTTAAAATAAATAAATACCCTACTTATAAAAAAACCTAAAAATTATACTTACTGTAATTTTGGTTATATCAAATTATTTCTTGGGAAGAATTATCAAATTCTTATTATTTCGGTCGGAAAGAGAAATATTTGTCCTAAAGTATTTTAGGGATTAGTTTCTCTTCGTTTGGAAATATTTGAATATTTTCTATTTTTCCTTAGAATTTTCTTTAAATAAAATTATACAATTAAATCTGAAATAATAGAATCATACATTAAATTTATATTTGAATTCTTAGACTTTCACTAACACATATAATTTATAATCGACGGGTACCAATTTTGGGATTTGTGGGGTGCTAATCCTTCCCCAAACATAACCGACCCCGAATCCTTTTTTATTACTTAAAATAACGAATTTCTGGTTATATGCAGATTGGTTTATCTTTTAAATATGTTTTCTTAAAAACTCTTTTAAAATATGATTTTTAGGTATTCAACATACCTAACCTACAAGGTTCGATGGTGACTCCAAAACATTTCATTGAAAACCATTTCTTTTATTCACTCGCTTTTCCGCCAAGAAACATTAGTGCCTGGGCAAAAATCGGTTACTAAAGCTTGGCGACTCTACTGGGGATAAGCTGGTCAAGCCCTAAATTGATTATATATTATCTCTATAGTTGGAAATTGAGATTTCAGTTTTATTTAATTTATAGTTCTTTTTATTTCTTTCATTTATTATTTTATATCCTTTTATATTAATATTTATATTTGATTGATTTTCATATATTAGGATTCAATTTTTAAGTGGTTGTTTGTCAAAGGTTAGAGAATTTCTCCTCACACACTATGTACTGCATTATCATGACATGAGCTAAAACCCTTCTCTATCATATTTAGTATGAATGATAAACTACTCCCTCGTGTGGTTTTTACCTTTGTATGGGATAGGGGATCATTCCTTGAGCTCACACCTTATGTTCCTCGTGTGGTTTTCACCTTCGTATGGACATAAGGAAGTGTGTTCCTTCGAATTGAATTAGATCTGAAAGTCTATAATGAACCAGGATTAAGGGCTTGGCAGTCCAATGGGGTACCAATAAAGGACAATTTGATAACCCTTTTTACCTTAGAGCCAAACCCAGCATGTATCAAACCTAGAACTTAAGTCTAGGTAGAGCCTAACCCAAAAAATAATTTAGTAAGGTTAGCACATAAGGGAAAGTTTGTTGAGTTTTTTTTTAATTTACATAATATTACTTTATTTTCCAAAAAAAAAGTATGGAATTAGATTGTATGAAGCTAGGTTTTTTATGATTATTGACTAATTATTATTAAATTTTTTTCTATTCATTTTCATTTTGCATTATATAAACATAAGCTTCATACTCGAGCTCTTTTCCCTTTTAAGTGGGAGTGAAAGCGACGTCTTTGTGAGAATTTATTCTCTGTGTCAGACCTAGAAAGTAGTTTTCGGAGTTCACATACCCTATGTCTTCGTGAGGATTTATTCTCCATGTCAGGCATAGGGAAATGTGCCCTCTCGAATTGAACTCAATCGCCTTAAGCCTATAATGGGTGAGGATTGAGGGTCTGTTTCGCCCAAGGGGGCACTGACAAGGACAATTCGAGTACCTTTACTCCTAGAACTGAAACCCTACATATAATAAACCCTAGAAATTCACCTGATCTAAGACAACACTAAAACTTTGTCCGTAGGTGTACACAAAGGAGAAATAAACTCTAACTTTCATCTTTTAATTTATTTGATTTTTTATTGCATGCGAACTAGAAATCATGCAGTTAAGTTTATTTTTCAAAACAAATCATGGAATTAGAAAGCATGAGGTTATAATTTATATATAGGATCTTTTCTTTCCATTAATTGGTACTAACCATTTTTTTCTTATTTTTTATTTATTACCGAAGATACATTTTATTTTGCTCTAACTTGTTTATATTGATTTTTTTTGCTTGCATTACTTGATCATGACATGATTAGAAGGTATTGATTCGAGAGTGGTCATCAAATTGAAAAGTTTTCATTAATGGACAAGGAGTTTTATGATCAAATAAACTATGACAAAGATAAGGAATGACATCCTGAGGGAACTCCGAGGATAGAGGAGAACTATGCACCCAAAGATCGTATGCTCGTTGAAGAGCAAAAGGAGATATGAGAAATAAGAAAGCAAATGTCCAAGATGATGGGTAGAATATCTGTTTTAGCCAAAGGAAAAGATACTCCTGCACAAAAAGAGAGAAAACTTAATGAATATAATCCTGCAATTTCAGATATACAAGGGACTTCTGATCCTAACTAATTTGACAAATTGCATACAGTCATCATTAGTATTAAAAAGTTGTCTGGAAATACCCAAGAAATGGTGACAACTATAAAAGCTCCCAGAGATGAGAAGAAATCATACAATCTAAAATCATAGAGGTTTAGTTTGCTCATGACGTCGGAAACTCTGATTAAATCCAAGACAAAAGGTGGTTCTCATTTTGATGTTATCCCTATATCATATAAGGAATATACGAGAAATTACTTGAAGCGCGAGAAGTGTCTCCCCATTATGTGAAACTGTTGCGACCTCCGTATCCGAATTGGTATGACATCAATGTTCATTGTGAATATCATGTTGGAGCTCAAGGACATTCTATTGAGAATTACATTGCCTTCAAACATCGAGTCCAATATCTTTTGGATCATGGAATCTTAGAGTTTATGATAAATGATGGACCTAGTTTGGTAACTGATGGTCCTGCTAGATTAATACCAAAAGTGTTCAAAGGTAAGAGTATCAGTAAGGGCGTACAGAAGGAAGAAGATTTACTGATATATGAGGCTCAAATAAGTCATTTAAAGATTAAAAATGATAAATTGAGAACCGAAATAGAAACCATGCATGAGGATTGCCAAAAGGTCAGTTAAGCCTTTAAAAATACTGGCATAGGAAACACCCCAGAAGAGTGGATAACAGGGGTCACCAAACTGAAAAAGAATTGTAAGATACATGAAAGTCGAGCCAAGAAGTTTTCTCATGGTTTACGAGTTGTGAGAAGAAATGTGCAATACAACCATCATCAATTTGGAAAAATATCAAGCTGAAAATCAAATGTTAAGAAGGGTCATAGTCAACATGGAAGATTCATCAGCATGAGATTGATACTGAATTAAAAGCCACTGAAGCCAAGAATAATACATTGTTGAAGATGGTAGAGGATTATGAAGATCTTGTATAAGAACTCCGTAACAATTAAGATTCACTCACAAGAAAAAAATGAACAACATTGTCTACAACTCCGACAATTGACACAGAAGATGAAAGAAAAAGACAATGTCATGAAGGAAGTTACTGTTCAAGCAAGCAATGTGGCTAATAAAATTAGTTGATTTAGCTGGCTTCACGAGAAAATTAAAGCAGATTAACAACTCCACACCTGAGCATGAGTGGAAGTTAATTTGGCTTTTTAAGGGAAATAAAGAAGTTAACCCCTATATGTAAAGTTTTGTTTGATGTATCAAAACTTTTATGTTCAATAAAAGTTGCTTTAAGATGATCACTCTTGGTTAACACCATTTTCATACATGTATTTGCATTGCACAATTTGCATTCTTATTTTTTCATTTTTGCATTTTCATTACGTTTTTATTTAAGTATTGTTATATGCATTAATTATAAAATCATATAAATAATTCATGAAAGGTTTTGTAACAGTAAAATCGAGATTATTCATTCATATTATTGTTTCTTCATGAAAATAATGGTACAATGTTGTGAAGGACTACAAGATCATTGGCCAGAAAAATTGACAGGGTTACATCAAGATACGAGGAATAAAGCATCAGATTTTCTATAAAATGGATCGAATAAAATTATTCAGGTGATGTCAACTGAAAAAGAAGAGATAACTACTAAAGAGCAACAATGCTATCAGATTAATGAGCCGAGAATGATAACATACCATGGGGCATCCCACTTGAACCTAAAGAATAGCCTCATTAATTATTCACATATGAGGAAGGATTCAAGAGGGTGGAGGAAGCAATAAGAAACATGAAAGGTGATAATGCTCTCTACAAAAAACTAGAAGCAAGAGAGCTTAGCTTGGTTCCAGATTTTGTTATCCCCCATAAATTTAGGATGACTGATTTTGAGAAATATGATGGCACCAGTTGTCCCCTAATCCATTTGAGAATATTTTGCAGAAAAATTAGAGGATATTTAAATTCTGATGATTTGTTAATTCACTCCTTTCATGATAGTCTCATTGGGCCAGTAGTAGTATGGTATAATCACTTGAACCTAGAGCAGATTAAGAGATGGGTTGATATAGCTGATGCATTTTTGGGACAATATCGATACGTTAAAGGTTTAGCTCCCAAACGTAAGGATCTTCAAAGAGTAAGGATGAAAGCTAATCAAGGATTTCAAGAGTATACCTTGAGATGGAGAGGAGTGGCAGCACAAGTTCAACCTCCCATGTTAGAAGAAGAGATATCACATATGTTTCACGATTCCCTTCACACTCCTTTCTTTGAGTTAATGCTAGCAAATCTGATGAATGAATTTGAGAATTTTGTGACAAATGAAGAATTAATTGAAAATGTAATCAGCGAAGGAAACTTAAAATTCATATCCAAAAGCCCAACTGATCAAAAAATGAAAGTTGATGATGTGAATGAATATCGCATCTAGAGTCCCCGTAACTACAAAAGAAAAGGAGTAAGTAGTTGTTTGGATCGACCAAAGAAAGTCACACGATCAAGAAATACTTTGGAGGTGTTTCAAACTTCCATCTTAGATCTATACCCTCATTTGATTAAAGGTCAGTACATCACACCAAGACCAATGAAAATATCACCAAACCCTTCTACTCATAACTATGATCAAGATAGTGTTTGTGATTTTCACTTGGGGGTATCTGGGCATTTTACGGGCAATTGTAGGCCACTGTTAAAAGAAATAGAGATGCTTGTTGACAATGAAACATTGATACAAGAATTGGTGGAACAGTGGATGATGAACTCAAATAGGGCATCAAAGCATGATTGAATCAAGTGTTGTCACATTAGAGAAGTAAAGGGGCATCCTAATCAAAGAAGAGATGATTTCATCAGTTATAGTGATTTATCTCATTTTGCAGTATCTTGTTTGAACGTGTTTTATTCATTTCTCCGCCTTTCTGTAATAAATAATTTTGTGTTGCTTTTAAGGTTATGAGCATTTAATCAATTTTACAATCTTGCAGTTCTTTGAATATCAACGGAATTAAAAAATCTTT
The DNA here is from genome assembly GCF_006381635.1 of Hibiscus syriacus. Taxonomy (NCBI): domain Eukaryota; kingdom Viridiplantae; phylum Streptophyta; class Magnoliopsida; order Malvales; family Malvaceae; genus Hibiscus; species Hibiscus syriacus. The sequence continues at coordinate 160,675 of NW_024063331.1, read as the reverse complement.
ATGATTAGGGTTACAAATCTTTGACAAAATATCAAGAATGAAAAATGGTAAAACAAAGACCCTTGACCTTACCTCAGAAGAAATATACCCAAACACTATCTATTACAAATATGATATAGTCTTCTCCTATTGCAAGGAATTAGACAAAAGGCTTGGTATTTAAATATAGGAGCGTACAACATGGGGCATCGTTTGTGTATTACATTATAAAACCGACTAGACTACTTTTCTATTAATGACGTTTGATAACGAACATAATCTTCACAAATAGGTAAATCTAGTTTAAGTCAGTTGCTTGAGAATTGAACTCTAATGAAGAGATTTTTTCTAACTTCCACCAAAACACCTAGACTATAACAAGTTCTTCTTAACAAGCTTAAAGAAGTTAGAGTTGTATACTTATATTATATATACAATAAAGTTTGAGTTGTCCCCGTAAAGCAATTGGTTAATCGCACCAGCTTTATGGATAATATTCAGCTAGCCTATTATACTACTATATGTAATAAAGTTATCCCTCTAGAGCAATTGGTTAATAGCCCTGGCTTTATAGATAAGTTTTAAATAAAAAAAAAGCAAATTGCAATAAAACTGAATTCAGCTAGCCAAAATGGCAAATAAGAAGTTGTTGTAAAGATGGACTAAGGGAGTTAAGAAACACCTGTTATAGTCAACTTCACACAAGCACTCAGAAATTTCATTTTTAGACCGATATTTTCACACTGCTTTGGTTAGAGGAGTCTAAATGGAAGATTCCAGAGAACCGAAATATAAGTATTCTAGAAAGTCTAAGTAATTGGCTATGCTAGTTGCGTAATTTTGTCCGCATCCGGTTAAAATACCAAGTCATGAAAGTGAGGCATGTGACAATGTTCACAAAGAGCGAGAGAGAAGAGACATCTTAAATAGATGTAACCATAGAAAATAGGAAAGCTATCCTAAAACCAACCCAAATTTTGATACTTGTCAAAGAGCTATAACTTTAAAACATTAAAAAACTATTGATTTTTTTATATTCTTTGAATTCATGCTTATGATTTGATTATATTGTGAACCTGTAAGAGGTAATATTTTAAAAAATTCTTTTATTCTTTGATAAAGAAAGGAGGAAAACATTTTCAAACAGGACAATCTCAAATGAGAAAAGTACTTGATGCAAGTTGATGTCTATTATGCCTATATTGTAAAAAAAGAATAAACGAGGCCAGAATGATGAGGCATTTCACATTCTTTAAAGCAAGTGGTTCGAGAGTCCAAAAAGTTTGGAGAATTGAACTTGTAGCACTTTCTTGTAACATTATCAGTAACTCATCAAGAAGGATTACCATATTCAAAAGGGGAACATATCTCAAAGCACAACAAAAGGCAAGAACTCAACCAATCAAGAAGAAGATGACCACCTCATTCAGAAGATGCACATATCTTAGATATTTATGTTAGAATGATTGATCACTTCTTAAGTTTGTGACAATATGAAGAGAATCCCTCAAGTTACTTGACAACACTACTGTTTAGTAACACTAGAATGAGAGCATTCAAAATAAGAGATTTCGACACGAAGAGAGCCACGAGTACCCACAATAGGGTATTATCAAAATTGGACCTTGTGGGGATCATGAGATTCAAATCCAACAGACATTGAGAGTGAAACTTACAACTTAGAACGTTGGGACATCTTGAAGACTTACATCATCATAAAAATGTCAGGACATTTTGAAAGCCCATTTCAATCAGAAATAGAATATCGGGGTATTTTTGAAGGTCCGTTTCAGACAAAATGATCCACGTAGGGCATTTTGAAAGCTTATATCAGCAAGCAGCGAATTTGGGGCATTTTGAAGGCTCATATCAGCAAGAAGTAATGTTGAACATATTTTAAACGCTCGTATCAACAAATGTTAGGGCATGCTGAAGGCATGTATCTTGCGGAGAGATAATTGATTTGAGCAAAGATTTCTAATGAGACAGAAAGGTATGAAGAATGAAAATGGTGAAACAGTGACAGTGGAGCTAATTTACATAATTGCTTTGTTCATCATACAGTTGCATTATTCTGGTGATTCGATGTTGGCAAGCCAAAACATCTCACTTGTATTCTCATTGAGTTTTGTTTTTAAGTGTCCTTGTGACATCCTACAAAAGCTCCGAATACTATGCAAAGGGTTCAATGATTGAGAAATCTGGGCAGAAGCCACAAGAAAGGATGAATGTATTGTCAAATGTTTTACGAACCAGTTATTATGATGCTGAACCAATGTTGCGATCATATGGTGTTTCCATTTATTGACTCAAGATGAAGTTGGTCTTATTCAATCCCACGGTTCAAAATAAGAAATGTGAATATTTCCTTCCATTAAAAAAGGGAGCTGAAATTTTAACAACAAGAAACTAGTGGAGCAAACTAAGGTTGAACAATAGGTTGTTGTTAAGCATCTCGACATGATATGGTATAAATGGCTTTATTCGAGATCCAATTAAATATGGAAACATGAAAGGAATTATGATAACTCCTAATTGTGATGTGTTTCATTAGAACATACTGCTCTTCTAATTAATCTCTGCTGATTGTGGCATATCTACATCTACATTCTTCAAAGATGATAGATTCTCTTTTCAAAGATGATAGATTCTCTTTTAAAAGATGAAAGCTTTATTGGATTTCTACATAAGTACAGACAAAGAAAGTCAGTTTTATCAAAGATAAAATGGGGGCATTAAGGTCATAATTCTGAATGCATCAAGAGTTTCTTCTGAGACTTTAATGCAAATGAAGAAGACACAAATATGCAAGTTGATTAGATGGTTCTTCATAAATGCAAGCTTGATAGCATAAGTTGCTACACTGATATATGAAGAAAACCTTGGAAAGGAATGACCAAGTGGAAGAAAATCAAATTCACCACTTTGAAGTTAAATGAAGATAGACTCAACATTCATGCATTCATAAGAACATCATTTGCACAATAGAAAATGCATTACATTGATACATTTGATTGCATTCAAACATAAGGTTTTTACAGATAAAAAAATATTAATGATGAAAAATACCTTACAAGTAGAAAGTAGAATTCAAACCTTAAATGCAGGAATCACTTCAGGAGAGGCAGATATCTGAAGAATAGATGGTCGCAATCCACAAGTGAAACATTATTTTAAAGTGGGGCATGTTACCCAACTAACAAGTTAAAAAATGATAAGAAAACAACTTCCAAAGTTTCTCATTTAATCTTTTCTGAAAATGGAATTGTTGAATAGTAAGAAAAAGATTTCCAAAGTTTCTTACTTAGTAACTATTTCCTGAATTTGTAAATCCTCCAGGTCATCAGTAAGTCTTTTAAGCATGATGCTTAAATCCTTCTGGTCATCTGTAAGTCTTTCGAGCAAGATGATAAGACCTTCGGGCCATCCATAAGACCTTTGGGCAGGATGCTTTCAAATAAGATTTTAAAAATTAAGCCTCTTTTAGGGGTTTCTTAATTATCTCAAAAGAGTTATTAAATGAAGCTAAGCCTTTTAAGGGGTTTCTCGACAACTAAGAAACTAAGCTTTCGAGGGTTTCTTGATTTGTAAGTCATTTTGGCCATCTGTAAGTCTTTTGAGCATGATGTGTAGATCCTTCAGGTCATCTGTAAGCCTTTCAAGAATGATGCTTAAATCCTTCGGGTCATCTGTAAGCCTTTCGAGCAAGATGATAAGACCTTCGGGCCATCCATAAGACCTTCGGGCAGGATGTTTTCGAATAAGATTTTAAAAAACTAAGCCTAATTTTAAGGGGTTTTTTAATTATCTCAAAAGAGTTGTTAAAGGAAGCTAAGGCTTTTAAGGGGTTCCTTGACAACTAAGAAACTAAACTTAATTTTTAAGGGTTTTTTTATTTGTAAATCCTTCGGGTCATCGATAAGTCTTTCGAGCATGATGTTTAAATCTTTCAGGTCATCTGTAAGTGTTGAGTTAATCGATTGATGGAATCGGCCAAGAGGGGGTGAATTGGCAATAAAAATTTTGGTGGAAGCTTTTGCAGAAAATTGAAAGAAATTGCACAGCGATTTAGAGTGTTTCGACTTTCTCAACCAAAGTCTACGTCTACTACCTTAGCTATCCACACTAAGGATTTTCCACAAATTCACTAATTTGTCTTTCTTTTGAGGACAACGAGTAACCTTACAAACCCTCAAGAATTATACCCCAAATTCTTGAGAACACTCTCTCCCAAAGAGAACAATACAAATTTGCAAACTTAAAAGGAAATACTCACAAGGTAGATTGTTTGCACAATTCTAGAATAAAGAAAAGAACACTCAAGAATGAATACAATTGAGCACAATAAGTGTTCTTGAAAGTAAAATGAATATTGAATGAAAAATAGGCTTGAAATGCTCAAACTTGAGGTTTGATGCTTTCTCTTTGATTCTCTCTTGATTCTAGTTGCTTGATATTTCTTGTTGTTGATCAATGGATTTTAAGCTTGCTTAAATACACCTTGAATCACTTCTGAACGTTGGGGATCATTAATGAAGTTTTTGGAGCCATTTAAGTGTGAAAACAATTAATATTTCTTCTTAGAGCGTGGGGGGAATCAGTACCCCTCATAGGGAATCGGTTCCCTAAGTGTAAAATTCAAATATTTCAACAGTTGAACAGTGGGGGGATCGTTCCCTCTGAGCATAGTGGAATTCTCGGAGCCAAACCATTTAGGGGGGAATCGGTACCCCCTTGGGGGGAATCAGTTCCCTCTGAGCAATCTGGAATTTTTTGCTTTGAAACGGTTCGAAATACTTTGTAAAATTATTTTGAAATTGTTTTAAAATTAAAACTTAATTTTACACTTGAGTAAGGATTAAAAATGACTTTTGAAAGATTTAGAGTAATGTTTTGATATTCGAATAATTATATCGAATATACTTAGAAAATCTTTTTGGAAAATCTTAAAATTCGTTTAACTTAATTTGTTATATCGAAATATCAAAATGTTTTCAACAATCTCCCCCTTTTTGATATAACAAAACATTTTAGTAATTTTAAGATTTTGAAATCAAGTTTTGAAATTACTCCCCCTTTCTTTAACACTTCTCCCATTTCTCCCATTTAAAACATTTAACACTTATCCCCTTTTTTGTTAAATCAAAAAGACATTTTAAAAGAATTTAAACAAGGTTTTCAAATCACTTAGCCAATTTGATTATATATAGTTTAAGCTGCTAAGATCACAATCAAGAGAAACGTTTAGCTATTAGTTTCATAATCAATATTCATAATTAATGTGACATGGCAAAATTGGTCATATATCTAATATGATGTAAATGATGCAATAATGAATAAATTTAACCACACCAAATATATAAGTTCAAACATCCAAACAAATCCAAAGTCTAACAATCCACAAAATTAAACATTCCAAAATATTCAAAATGTTGAAACAATAATCTTTTAAACGATATTTGAACATAAAATTAATTTTTCATCAAGAATCATAAACTCCCCCTAACTAATAGCAATGAATGCAATAAAAAATTAGCATTTTTCATTTAGTCTTAAAAGTGCTAAAATTATTTTAAACACTAAGTGAAGATAGGTTGGTCAAACCTAATTCTCTCCTAAGTGTCCAAAATATTTCCTAGTCTAAAGGTTTTGTAAAGATATCCGCTAATTGGTGCAAAGTATCAACAAATTCTAGAACTACATCTTCCTTAGTGACATGGTCTCTAATGAAGTGATGTTTTATTTCAATATGCTTAGTTCTAGAGTGTTGGATGGGATTTTTAGTGAGACAAATATCACTAGTATTGCCACACTTGATAGGAATGGTACCAACTTCAATTCCATAATCAAAAAGTTGTTGTTTCATCCATAAAACTTGCGCACAACAACTACCAGCTGAAATGTATTCGGCTTCAGTGGTATATAATGCAACACAATTTTGTTTCTTTGAAAACCAAGAAATCAACATATTTCCAAGGAATTGGAAAGTACCGGAGGTGCTTTTCCTATCTAATTTGCATCCTCCATAATCCGCATCAGAAAAAGCATGCAAGCTAAAGCTAGAGTCTCTAGGATACCAAAGTTCTAAACTAGGAGTGTCCTTAAGGTATCTAAAGATTCTCTAACAGCTAGTAAATGTGATTCCTTAGGGCATGATTGAAATCTAGCACATAAGCAAACACTAAACATAATATCCGGTCTACTTGCAGTTAGATAAAGTAGAGATCCAATCATTGGCCTATATAATTTAACATCTACACATTTACCTCCTTTATCTAAGTCAAGCTTTGTTGAAGAGCTCATTGGAGTGTCATGAGGTTTGCCATTTTCCAGTCCAAACTTCTTGAGCATATCTTTGACGTACTTAGCTTGATTGATGAAGATGTCATCTTTTCTTTGCTTGATTTGGAGTCCCAAGAAAAATGAGAGCTCCCCCATCATGCTCATCTCAAACTCACTTTGCATTAGCTTAGAAAATTCTTGGCAAAGAATATCATTAGTAGAACCAAATATTATCATAACATAAATTTGAACTACTAATAAATCTTTACCTTTATGCTTTAAAAACAATGTAGTGTCAACCTTCCCTTTTGAAAAACCTTTTTCAATTAAAGAATTTGACAATCTTTCATACCAAGCTCTAGGAGCTTGTTTTAAACCATAAAGAGCTTTTGTCAATTTAAGAACATGATCCATAAATTTTGAATCTTCAAAACCTGGAGGTTGTTCCACATACACTTCTTCCTTTATAAAACTATTTAAAAATGTACTTTTAACATCCATTTGATATAATTTAAATTCATGAAAACATGCAAATGCTAATAAAATTCTAATTGCTTCCATCCTAGCTACGGGAGCATATGTTTCATCATAATCTATGCCTTCTTCTTAAGTATACCCTTGAGTAACAAGTCTAGCCTTGTTTCTCACTATATTACCACTCTCATCAAGCTTATTCCTAAACACCCGTCTAGTACCTACAGTAGATTTTTACTAGGCCTTTCAACTAATGTCTATACTTTACTTCTCTCAAATTGATTTAATTCTTCTTGCATAGCCATAATCCAATGTTCATAATTTAATGCTTCTTTAATATTCTTAGGCTCTATGCATGAAATAAATGCAACATAATTACAAATATTTCTAAGAGAATATCGAGTTGTTACCCCTTTGGATGGATCACCTATAATCTCACCATCCTTGACATAGTTGTACTCTCTTGGATAAGATACTTCCCTTTCTTCAATGGTTGGATTCTCAAGAGGATCATGAGTTTCCTCATTTTTCATTTTATACTATGATGATGGTTCTCCAACGTCATGTCTAACGTCATTTGTATTTATAACACCTACATCATCATTCACACAAGAATCCTTCCTTAAGGGGATTATCATCGAAAACAACATGTATAGACTCTTCTACAACTAAAGTTCTTTTATTAAATACTCGATAAGCTTTAGAATTTAAGGAATCCAGAAAATTCCTTCATCACTTTTAGCATCAAATTTGTCAAGGTTTTCTTTACCGTTGTTTAAAACAAAACATTTACATCCAAAAGGATGAAAATAGCTAATGTTAGGCTTTTTATTTTTGAATATTTTATATGGAGTTTTCTTTAAAATTTGCCTAATCATTGCTCGATTTACAATATAACAAGCGGTATTTGTGGCTTCCGCCCGAAAATTTTTTTGCAAATTATTTTCACAAAGCATGGTTCTAGCCATTTCTTCTAAAGTTCGATTTTTCCTCTCAACAACTCCATTTTGTTGAGGGGTTCTAGGTGATGAAATATTGTGGCTAATACCATTAGAATTACAAAACTTAGTAAATCCAAGATTTTCAAATTCAGTGCCATGATCACTCCTAACACTAGTTATAGAGTAACCTTTATCGTTTTGGATTACTTTTGAAAACATGATGAATTTTTCTAATGCTTCATCTTTAGTACTTAAGAATGGAACCCAAGTATATCTAGAATAGTCATCTACCAAGACAAATGCATATTGTTTTCCACCCAAGCTAGTAGTCCTAGTTGGCCCAAAAAGATCTATATGGATCAATTGTAATACTCTACTAGTTGATACGTCATTAATGGATTTAAAAGAAACTCGCTTTTGTTTTCCTTTAGCACAAGCATCACAAATTTAAGCTTACGCAACTCTCGAACTAAATCACCTTGAATTAGCCGTTACAAAACACTCATACTAGCATGTCCTAGTCTCCTATGCCATAACCAACTATCATGTTCATCCTTAGCAACTAGGCACAAATTAGTCATATCAATAGAATCTAAATGCACCATGTATATGTTTCCTATTCTATGACCAACAACCATAATCCGATTAGAAGCAATGTCAATGACTTTACAACCATTAATATCAAACATGACATTGAATCCCTTATCACAAAATTGACTAATACTCAATAGATTATGCTTTAATCCATTCACATATAAAACATTCTTAATTTGTATGGAATAGGTATTACCAATAGTATCAATACCTTCAATGTGACCTTTTGAATCATCACCAAAACTCACTTCTCCTCCATTTTTGGTGTTAAGCTCAATGAACCGGCTTTTGTCTCCAGTCATGTGTCTTGAGCATCCACTATCAATTTACCATGAATTTGGATTTGTTTCCCGTGCCTTGTAGCAATGCTCATTTTCCTAAAAACATAGATTAATTTCTAATTTTTGGTACCCAAATTCTTTTGGGTCCATATTCATTAGTTTCCAAAATCCTAGTCCCCTTAGGTATCCATTTGTGTAGGATATCCTTATCTTTAGTAGTAATGAGCTCTTTAGGAACCCATATACTTCTAACAATTTTTCCATTAGAGGTTCTTTGGGGACCTCTATGATTGTAGTTTTTAAAACTTTTTCTAACAAAGTTGGATTTTGAATTTTCTCTATTTTCAAAACGTTTTGTTCTAACTTTATCAAAAGAAGTTTTAAGATCATCAATTTTCTTTTGATGATCATCATTGACCTTTGAAAGTAAATTTTGCAAATCCAAATTTTTCTTTTCAAAATCTTCTAGTTTGATTTGCAAATCTTTGATTTTACTTTCAAGATCGTTGTTGGTTTTGGATATGAGTTTATTTTCATTTTTGAATTTTGAAACATCATTTTTATATTTTAAAAAATTTTTCATAATCCGAAGCCAACCCATTATATTCCTCTAATAACTCATCATAGGATAAATCATCAAAATCAGATGAGTTAGAGGTTACCTTAGAATCTTCCCCGAATGCCATCAAGCACAAGTTTGCTACTTCTTGTTCCTCTTCATCGGAACCTTCTCCATCGCTCCATGTAGCCACATGAGCCTTGTGTTTATTCTTTGATTGACCCTTTCTCTTCAATTGTGGGCAATCATATTTGACATGCCCAAACTTTTTGCATTCATAGCAAATGATCGGGTCCTTCTCTTTTGGTTCATTTTTGAGGCCTTCATTTCGTTTGAATTTTCTTCCTCGGTAAGGTCTCATCATTTTTCTGAACCGTTTGGCAAACAATGCCATTTCCTCGTCATCGTCATCTTCATCCGAATCACTCTCATTTTTTTGTGGATTTGAGAGCAACTCCAATATTTTTCTTCTTCTCATTCTCCTTTGGTGTCTCTTCAATCTTATCAAGGTCCACCTCATCTTCAAGCATCATTTCATGAGTGAGGAGTGAACCGATTAGCTCTTCAAGAGTTAAGGACGTTAGATCCTAAGACTCGATGATTGTTGTCTTCTTTGATTACCACGATTTTGGGAGGGAGTATACTAACTTCCTCACAAGCTTTTCATTTGAAATGATCTCTCCATATGATTTGAGACCATTGACAATCGTTGAGAATCTATCCGTCATAGCTTTGATATCATCATTTAGTTTCATCCTGAAATTTTCATAGTTATGCGTTAGAATACTAATTTTAGATTTCTTTACCTCATCGGTACCTTCATGAGTGACTTGAAGTCCCATATTTCTTTGGTGGTTGTACAAGATGAAACTATTTCGTATTCATCTGGTCCAAGAGCACAAAATATGATATGGATGGCTTTGGAGTTGAGCTGGAATATTTTTGTCTCTCCTTCACTCCATAATCTTGGATGAGTGAGAGGCTTGAAGTATTCTTCTTCTACGACATTCCATGCTCCCATGTCACTTGCTTGAATGAAGTACATCATCATATTTTTCCAATAGGCATAATTAGCCCCATTGAAGAAAGGAGGCTTGTTGACGGGCATCGAATCGAGACCAGAGTTGAAGTTTGAAGTAGATGCCATTGATGACTTTGATTATCGATGTAACTCTTCCCGAATCGACTCAAGAGGCGATTAAACCTTCAAATGAGTTAGGCTCTGATACCAATTATTGAGTTAATCGATTGACGGAATCGGCCAAGAGAGGGGTGAATTGGCAATAAAAATTTTGGTGGAAGCTTTTGCAGAAAATTGAAAGAAATTGTACAACGATTTAGAGTGGTTCAACTTTCTCAACCAAAGTCTACGTCCACTACCTTAGCTATCCACACTAAGGATTTTCCACAAATTCACTAATTTGTCTTTCTTTTGAGGACAAAGAGTAACCTTACAAACCCTCAAGAATTATACCCCAAATTCTTGAGAACACTCTCTCCCAAAGAGAACAATACAAATTTGCAAACTTACAAGGAAATCCTCACAAGGTAGATTGTTTGCATAATTCTAGAACAAAGAAAAGAACACTCAAGAATGAATACAATTTAGCACAATAAGTGTTCTTGAAAGCAAAATGAATATTGAATGAAAAATAGGCTTGAAATGCTCAAACTTGAGGTTTGATGCTTTCTCTTTGATTCTCTATTGATTCTAGTTGCTTGATGTTTCTTGTTGTTGATCAATGGCTTCTAAGCTTGCTTAAATACACCTTGAATCACTTCCTGAATGTTGGGGGATCATTAATGAAGTTTTTGGAGCCGTTTAAGTGTGAAAATAATTAATATTTCTGCTTAGAGCGTGGGGGGAATCGGTACCCCTCATAGGGAATTGGTTCCCCTCATAGGGAATCGGTTCCCTAAGTGTAAAATTCAAATATTTCGACCGTTGAACAGTGGGGGGAATCGGTGCCCCCTGGGGGGAATCGGTTCCCTCCGAGCATACTGGAATTCTCGAAGCCAAACTATTTAGGGGGAAATCGGTACCCCCTTGGGGGGAATCGATTCCCTCTGAGCAATCTGGAATTTTTTGCTTTGAAACGGTTCAAAATACTTTGTAAAATTATTTTGAAATTGTTTTAAGATTAAAACTTAATTTTACACTTGAGTAAGAATTAAAAATGACTTTTGCAAGATTTAGAGTAATGTTTTGATATTCGAATAATTATATCGAATATACTTAGAAAATCTTTTTGGAAAATGTTAAAATTCATTTAACTTAATTTGTTATATCGAAATATCAAAATGTTTTCAACAGTAAGCCTTTCGAGCAAGTTGATAAGACCTTCGGGTCATTCATAAGACATTCGGGAATAATGTTTTCAACATTTTCATTGCTTGATTCACGACATTTAAAATCAACGACGTCTCTCAAAACAAATTTTATCTCACTTGAGATAGTTTTTATTCGAACAAATTTCTTTGCATTCATTTAATTTAATTTCACATTTTTATCCAAATATTGAATATTTGACAGGAATTCCAAAAGATTAACAAAGATTTCAGCAAAGATTCAAATCCATTACTCGATGGATCAACATTTCTAGAAGGAGTTCGTAATAAGAATAACTCATTTGAACAGGAAGAAGAAGTTCATAATCTGAAGAACTTATTCAACCTTTTGCTTAAGGAGATAGATCAACATCAACATTTCTAGAAGGAGTTCGTAATAAGAAGAACTTATCTGAAGAGGAAGAAGAAGTTCATAATCTGAAGAACTTATTCATTCGACTATATCGCAAAAGGAGATAGAGCAGCATCAACATTTCCAGAAGGAATTCATAATGAGAAGAACTCATCTGAAGAAGAAGAAGAACTTATTCGACATTTTCATCTTAATCAAGAGAAGTCAAATGGACAAAAAAACTTATTGTCTTTTCGTCTTTGCCCTATTCTTGTTAACACAAGAATGAGCAAAGAGGGGCAACTGTAGACACTAGTTTTTTGTCCATTCTGTTTTATTATTATCATATTATTATTTTATTATTATTATTATTATTATATTATTATTATTATATTATTATTAAATAATACTAATTACAAATATTATAGGCCCAGACCCGGAGGCCCAATTACAACCCAGAGGCCTGATTACAATTTCAACCCAGAAACCCAACCAGATCCAGAACCCGAGTTGACCCGAGACCCAATCCGGTCCAATCTCAGCCCAACAGACCAGATCCAGCAGAACCCTTATAGGGTTTTCTTCTCAGCTTCCAGCCATCAGTGATCTCAACCGTTAGATCTGGAGAGAATCAGCGGCCTAGATTGAGTCCAGCATAAACCCTAGGGTTCACCAATCCCAGGGCGATTTCGGCGATGCCTTCAACTGCTCCGCCGCCTCCAACTGCTCCCTTTACATATTCCTCAACCAGCCGCTGCAACGCCACCATCGCCGCACCGAAGGCTCCAAAAGACGGAAGAGGATCGCACAACTCATCGAAGCTAAGGTGAGTCACCATCATAGATCCGGTGACTCACCGAACGAACAGTATCTCGAGGGCTATAAAAAGCCTCGATTTACATACAAAGAAAGAACGCACATAGTAAGTAAGAAAAAAGAATGAAGAGGAAGCAACACACCAACAACAACTCACCAAAGTAACACACCAACAGCAGTAAAATCGAAAAAAATAGAAAGAAGAAATCGAGAGAACTTACCTCGCCGGAAGCCAAAATGTCGTCGGAGAACCCAAATATCAAAGGTAAAAAGCCTAGAACTATAAAATTTGGTAGGGTTTTAGGCTAAAAAACTTTCGGATTTGGGTTTAGAAAAACAAGGGCTTTATTTTAGTGTATTTTTGTAAAATCGCGGTGGCGATCGGCGCCGGAACAAGGCTGTCGGCAGGTGACTGGTTTCCCTCCGACGAGGGAAACCTAGAGAGAAGACAGAGGGAATTATGGTTCTCTCTTTTAGAGAGAGAGAGAGGAAAAAAGAAAAATGAGGAGAGATAGGCCCTTAGGGTCGATTTTCGGGTTTATATACCCCTCCCCGAACATATTCGTTTTGGGGAGGGGTCTGTGCGTAATTTCACACATGGGTAAATTATGTCCGCAGTATCTCTGGTTTTATAACTTTGCAATTTGGTCACTGAAATCAATTTATGTACTTTTTAATTCAGTCTTTTAATTTTGTTATATTATATGTTAGTCCTTAATATTATTTATATATATTTAAAGGAAAAATAACCTAGTTAGCCCCTATAATTTTAATAATTTATATTTTAACCCAAATTAATTAATAAATTATGATTAAATTACAATGTCAGTACATATATTTTATAATATTTTGAATTAGGGCCTTTAATTTTATATCTTACGATTTAATCCCTGATATTTTAATAATTTTCATTTTTTTCTTTTGACTGTAAGTTTTATTACTTTTTAATTTAATCCTATAGTTTTATTTTGGTCAATATTAATTGCAATTTTATTTTATTTTTACCCTTTATGTTTCAATATTTTAAATATAGTATTTAATTATTATTTTATTTTTATTTCATTTTAGTCATATGAACATATATATTTAATTAAATAATAATATTTATTTATTTTTAAATATTAAGAAATGGTTGTCTTAAAGTAACTAGATGTTCTACTCTGGTATTTTAAAATAAATAAATACACTGCTTATAAAAAACCTAAAAATTATACTTACTTTAATTTTGGTTATATCAAATTATTTCTTGATAAGAATTATCAAATTCTTATTATTTCGATCGGAAATAGAAATATTCGTCCTAAAGCATTTTAGGGATTAGTTTCTCTTCGATTGTAAATATTTGAATATTTTATATTTTTCCTTAGAATTTTTCTTTAAATAAAATTATACAATTCAATCTGAAATAATATAATCGTACATTAAATTTATATTCAAATTCTTAGACTTTCACTAACAGAGACAATTTATAATCGACGGGTACTAATTTTGGGCGTTGTGGGGTGTTAATCCTTTCCCAAACGTAACCGACCCAGAATCCCTTTTTTTATTACTAAAAAGAATGAATTTCTGGTTATACACAGACTGGTTTATCTTTTAAATGATGTTTTTTAACAACTCTTTTAAAAGATGATTTTTAGTTATTCGACCTACCTAACCCGAAAGGTTCGATGGTGACTCCAAAACATTTCATGGAAAACCATTTCATTTATTCACTCGCTTTTCCGCCAAGAAACATTCGTGCCCGGGCGAAAATCGGTTACAATACATATCATTATGGGTGAGTTGGTTGCATGGATACAAGTTCTGTGATTATATTTGTTAAGCAAATAATTTTGCAGCCTTTTCACATAAAAGAGATACTCTTGTTGTCTATATGCGAGGGTTAGTATGGGACTTTATTTTGGTTACAAATGAAAACTGCACAGCAGTGATTTGTTCAATCAGCTACATTGTTCGAGTCTCTTCTAACGTAGTTAAACTTGACGATCCATTGGAGTTGGAGCAAGGTATCGCAGCCTCATGCACCTGTGTATTGGTTTGAAGAATTCTTATAGTCTCAATATTGTCGATGTCCACTTCAATTTGATTTGCCCCACGGTCTCATGCTAATGATAAGCCATCCAACACTGCATGGAGTTCGGCGTGGAGAACCGAGCATCTCCCGATGTTCCGATGAAAACCAGCGACCCAAGCGCCATTACTATCTCGAAGAGCTCGTCCACCTGTTGCCTCCATAGTTCCTTGGTTAACAGCCCCATCTGTTTTGAGCTTTAACACGCCAGCTTTTGGTGGTTGCCATCGGGACTTCATAGCTCGTCTACCACGACTATGGTCATTCCCTGGGAGGGAGATTCTAATCATCGGAGCCCAAGACCGTGTCGATCGAATGACCTCCGTGAAGGACCAGACCTGCCCATTAAAAACAAAATTGTTACGATGTCTTCAGTGGCATTCGGTGCGATCAAGGTTCGACTGCTTGCTCAAATTTTTCTTTATCCAATCACCTAGTGGGGCGGAAAAGAAATCTTAGTTCTTCTTCCATCACCAAGAGACCAGCAAACATTGTTACGGATGAAAGTCCAAACATGGGAAAGAGATCTCCAAACGAAGGAACAATCTTGAGTAACTAATTGTTTATACTTTGAGCGAATAACCTGAACCCATATAGCATCAATTGTTATGATTTAATGGCACAATTTAATTGTTACAGTCGATTAATCGTGTAAATCAATTGTTTTATTGACATTAGGTGACTCATTTGTAAACTTACTAATATTTTTATGATATGTTTTGTAATTTAACCAAGAAAAACCTTTACTTTGTTAAATCTCGAAGTTAACTGATCGGTTAACAAAAAGAAAATCAAATTAGTTAGGCATAATGCTAAAAATAGTCTATGTTTTTTAAAATGATGATTTTAATTTTTATTATTGAATATTTTAGCTTTAGTATTTTATTTTAAGATAAAAAAACTCATTTTATATATGAAAATTAATACTTAACACATGATTAATATTCTAAAAAAAGCTCTTTTTAAATTTAAATGAAAAGTAGAGGGCTAAAATATCTCAAAAAAAGAATAAAAAATAAAGTGATTATTCTGTCGAATATTATGAATATTTTTATTTTAAAATAAAATGTCGAAAGTCAAAATATTCTAGAATATAGAATAGGGACGAAATAATCATTTTTGACAAATATTGAGAGCTAATTTTGGCATTATGCGAATTTGTTAAATAAAGTGCTACTATACCAGACTGTTTAGCTTTTAGAAGTCTCTAGACTCTCCCCATCTTGACGTTATTTTTAAATTCCCATGGCCTCGAAGTAGCTTTTTCATCATCAACGATCCCCCATGGAAGATGGCTTTGATTTCCCAACAGCCAGCGACATGGAGGAAGACGAGATGGGTATCCTAGAAGATGACCCAGTTAACTCAATTCTCAAAGTTGGAGAGGAGAAAGAGATCGGGAAAAATGGGTTGAAGAAAAAACTTGTTAAGGAAGGTCAAGGATGGGCGACTCCCTCCAATGGTGATGAAGTTGAAGGTAACCATCTTCTCCATTCATTGATTTGGTTATTCTTTTGTTTGATTTTCTTTTTATTTTGAGCTGATGGGTTTGTTGATTTTGATTTACGTTTTTTTTGTCAGTGCATTATACTGGAACTTTGCTTGATGGAACCAAGTTTGATTCCAGCCGCGATAGAGGGACTCCTTTTATATTCAAGCTCGGCCTAGGTAGATAATTTGTATCTCAGCTTCATTTCTTGATTTGTTTAGTTAGTTTCTCAGTTAAAGCTGGTGTTTTTAACTTTTTTATAATTATACAAATGTAATGAAATTGGATAAATTCTGTTGAATCTCGTGATAATGATTCAAAAAAATGAGTTTGTTTATATGCGGATTAATTAACTAAGTGCTTTTTTACTAGAAAATTGCTTGGATAAACTGTGTTTTCTGATAATTTTCTGAATTTAATTAGGTCTGAACTTTAGGATCCTTTTTCTCATGTTTGGAAATTGATAGCTAAGGGTTTTCTTTGATTAAAACCACGCAACATACATTAAATCCCGGTGCGATGTTTGGATGTTGTTTCATGGAAGTATTGAGAGAACTGGGAGGTTACTTGTCCGAAAAGAAAAGAGAAAATGAATGATATTTGGATGTTTTTTTGAAGCATTCAGAAAACAGGAAGGTTATTTATCCAAAAAGGAAAACAAGGGAGGTTATAGCTACCTAATTCAGTGAATTAATACAGTGAATTATTTCAAATTTCTGGACTATTTTGGTTCTGGAGTATCTCTCTGTAACAACATGAATGGGATATTCTAACTTTTTTCTTTCCTTTCAGGACAAGTAATCAAGGGCTGGGATGAGGGTATCAAAACCATGAAGAAGGGTGAAAATGCAATTTTCACAATACCTCCCAAGTTGGCATATGGTGAATCTGTATCACCTCCAACTATACCTCCTAATGCAACACTTCAATTTGATGTGGAGTTGCTTTCTTGGACTAGCATCAAGGATATATGCAAAGACGGAGGAATCTTAAAGAAAATAGTTGTTGAAGGGGAGAAATGGGAGAATCCGAAAGATTTGGATGAAGTGTTTGGTAAATATAAATTTATTTCCCCTTGATGCTTAAATTATTTAAAGATCTTATGTAACTATGTGCTTAATGTGTTATAGTTAGGTATGGAGCTTGTTTAGAAGATGGTACACTAATTACAGAATGTGATGGAGTAGAGTTCACTGTTGAAGATGGTTAGCTGTCATTCCTCTTTATCGCACTCTCATCCTCATTGAACCGTGGTAGCTTAAATATGACAGTGAACTTTGTACCTGCAGGCTATTTCTGCCCTGCATTGGCAAAGGCAGTAAAAACGATGAAGAAAGGGGAGAAAGCGTGGTTTATAGTGAAGCCAGAGTGTAAGTTAAGTTCCCTTATATTTTATTGGTTATGGCACACTATGAAACCTAATCAATTGCTGTTTGCTTATAGATGCATTTGATAAGGATGGTAGGCCGGCAGTGGGCAGTGAAGTTGCTGTTCCTCCAAATGCTACCCTTCATGTTACTCTTGAGTTGGTTTCGTGGAAAAGCATTTCTGATGTCACGAAGAACAAAAAGGTCTTGAAGAAGATCTTGAAGGAGGGAGAGGGTTATGAGCGACCAGCTGATGGAACAGTTGTTCAAGGTAAGATGGAATGGAATTCTATGTTTCTTTATATATAATATATTACAGTGTTTTCATTGCTCTTTTTTGTACTGTTTGCTAGTGAAATTAATTGGGAAGCTGGAGGACAGAAAGGTTTTTGTGAAGAAGGGTCATGATGAGGAGCCCTTTGAGTTCCAAATCGATGAAGGTAATGATAGTTTTCTCATCCTAGTTTGTTTCTTTCTCGACTTGTTCCTTCTTATCTTTCCTCAATAAGATCTCATGACATAGTAGCGTTTTGTTTCATACCTTGCCTTCATTAAAAGTTGTTTCTAATATAGATGACATTTGTTATAGAGCAAGTAATTGATGGTCTTGATAAAGCTGTGAGGACCATGAAGAAAGGAGAACTTGCACTTATCACTATTCAGCCAGAATACGCTTTTGGTTCATCTGAATCACAGCAGGAGTTGGCTGTTGTTCCTGTAAACTCAACAGTGTATTACGAGGTTGAGATGGTCTCTTTTGTGAAGGTTAGTGTTTATATTGCCTTTTACCGCTATGCTACATTTGTTCACTGCGAGTAGGTGTTGTGGTGACCACAGGCTTTTTGATTGCAGGAGAAAGAATCTTGGGACATGAATGCTCAGGAAAAAATCAAAGCTTCTGGGAAGAAGAAAGAAGAAGGGAATGCTTTATTCAAGGCTGGTAAATATGAAAGAGCATCGAAAAGATATGAGAAGGTATGCTCATGTAACATGCACTTTGTGATTTATGCAAATCTGGATACTCTTTTTTACTAGTGATTTGCCTATTTCACAACAATGCCTTTGTGCAGGCTTTTAGGTTCATAGAATATGACTCTTCTTTCACTGATGAGGAGAGGCGGCAAGCTAAGTTGCTAAAAGTAACATGCAATCTCAACAACGCAGCTTGCAAATTGAAACTCAAAGCTTACAAGAAGGCTAAGAAATTGTGTACAGAGGTTGTAGCTTTAATTGAATCTGTCTTGTTGAAATGTAAACATTAATGCATTCATGCCAACAGTTAGGCGTGTGCGATTTTGTAGGTGTTAGAACTTGATGATAGAAATGTGAAGGCACTATATAGGAGGGCTCAAGCATATATTCAACTTGTTGATTTCGAATTGGCAGAGGCAGATATCAAAAGGGCCCTAGAGATTGACCCCGATAACAGGTATTTCTCTACTGAAAACTGTTGTCTGTATTTTATAATATGGTTGCTTTTGTTATTTATCTGAGTTATATTCACTGCATCCTACCTTGTATGAGTGGTGACATGCGAGCTGGGTACGAATTTATCTCAAATGTTCTAGATTAATATGCACTTTGCTGCACTTGGGAAGTAGTGGTATCTTATTATATGTAGTCGGATTTTGAATAAAGCTAGAAATAAGGAGTGAAAACTGAAATTTAGTGTAATATTGGATAAGAAATCGATTTGCTTGCAGCATCCTTTTCCTTTTGACTGCAATGGTTATAAACTTGTGATTGCAGTTGAAGTAAAATGGTTCTGAACTTGTGTTACCGTTGAAGTTAATTTACCAATCTTGTTTGTAACAGGGATGTGAAACTCGAGTACCGAGTCCTAAAGGAGAAAATCAGAGAGTACAACAAGAAGGATGCACAGTTTTATGGAAACATAATTGCAAAGATGAGCAAGTTAGAGCAAGCAAAGGAAGCAAAAAAGCAGCCAATATATACAACCATTGTTAGCAAGGCATGATACCATTCGCCTGAAACAAATCCCCTTTCTTCTCCTTCTTCTCTCCTCCCTTTCTTCCTTCTCAATGTTATACAAGAGTTAAGATGAACTCCGTTATAATATAATATAATATGTACATGCACGCATGCATATTCGATAGAAAAAGTTTCAGATAGGGCTAATCACTTGGTCTGAGAAGTCATGTATGATGATGACGGTGTTCTGATTCATCTAACGAAAAATCTTTATTTCTGTGGACTCCAAGCAGGTTTGTAGACTGCCGGTTATTTTGGTTTGCCTCCTCTTGATTCTTCCGGTGATCGCAGCCGTAATCTGTCAAAAATGGTCTGATCCTCTCGTAGATCGAGTAGTTGTGTGATGTTCAAGGATTGTGGTGCTCAAGTTCATGCCGAATTTGCAGCTGAGAATAAGATCAATCATCTCAAAGTATTTAAGCCAGTTTGTATGAAGTTTTTCAAGTTAAAGTATAGTTATTGTACTTTATAACATTGTACCATGGCACTTGAATTTGTTTGGTTTTATCTTGCTAAATTTTATGCGATGAAATTGATGACAATTATAATCAATCCCTACTGTAATAAAGTGAATAATTTAATCCCCATTCATATATTTATGAGTATGTGTATAATTTATTTATGTAGGATAATGATTAATATTTTTCAAAAATAATAGCAGATAAATAATAATAAAATAAAACTCAAGAAAAATATATTATTATTACAACATTAATTATTATTTTAACTAAAATTTTAATTTACGATAATAATTATCAAACTGTGATATATATGAACTTTTTATATTTTAGTAATAAAATTATGATAAATGTTCTTACAATAAATTAAGGTTTGTTAAGACAGTTTTACCGACAGATTTTCTCAACCCCAAACAAAAGTTTTACATTTTACCTTTACCGATCTTTCGACGCGTGTACTTTTTCCCTCCAAAAACTTGACAATTCAACTTTAAAAATACCATACGACCCTTCTATGCCCTTTATACATAATAGAGCAAAACTCTATTCGAGAAATTAATTTTCACTCTATTTGATTTAAAAAATTGAATTAATTTTGAAGTGTACTTTTTCCCTCCAAAAACTTGACAATTTCATAAAATATACTTATTTTAAAATAATTTTTTAAAATTAATTTTATTAAGTCTTTTATTTTTTAAACAGTTTTATAATTTAATTTGTCATTAAATCTTTTAAATTAAATTTTATCACAACATAAATTGTAAATTTAATTATTACTATTATTATTATTCATATGATGAAAAATTAATAAGCACATAAGTCGTGAAATTGTTTAGGTAATGGACCGAACTGCATCCGAAGTGACTCATGATGATATCTTCGGTGAATATTCCGAGAGCTTTGTAGATTGGGTAACTAATGGAAATTTGCTTCTTCCGATAATTGTCAAGTCGAACTAGTTCGTTATAGATTCGTGATAGAATTCATTTCAACCACAAGAAGAAACAAATTGAATCCATCCAAAGGATAAATTCGAGATAATAAAAATAAATCGGCCGAAGGTCTGGCTTTTGCCCGAGGAAAAGCAAATTTTTAGCTCGTGTTATATCCGATGATATGACTGCATTTGCTTTAATCACGATGAATTCATTAGGTGGTGTAAATTGGTGCCTATAACTAATTCATTTTGGAGCTCCGATTGCCTCTATTTACAAAAAAGCCATAGGGATTTTGATTTCTAATGCTTGTAAATATTTCATAAATAGATTTATGTCGTCTTATTGAGAGCCCCTTAACATTATTGGTATTCTTGTATTTCCTCGTGCTTCGGTATAACGTCTTTTTGGGAAATACATAAATGTACATTCACAAATTTATCATTTCATGTTATGAAACTTTTGTCTTGTATATTACTATTAGCTTGAATATTTGAATTTTATATTTTCAATCACTTCAAGTAATATTAGATTAAAATTTTGGACATAAATTTACTTGGAAATTAAGTTTTTTTCCTTGAATCATGGAAGAGGGAGGGGCTTCAAAACAATTTCACAATCTATGTGCTTATTAATTTTTCATCATATTAATAATAATAATAATAATAATAATAATAATAATAATTAAATTTACAATTTTTGTTGTGATAAAATTTAATTTAAAAGATTTAATGAAAAATTAAATTATAAGACTGTTCAGAAAATGAAAGACTTAATAAAATTAATTTTAAAATAATTTATGCACCGAGTGAATTTTTCTTCTTCACAAACAAGATTTTAATATTAGTATTAATTCTATTTAAATATATAAAATTTTATGCACCGAGAAGATTTTATTTTTTTTAAATATAATCATAAATATTTCATTTTATATTTTATCATATCCAACAAAAACATATATAAAAAAACTAAACATCTATCAATTCGACGAATGAAAATAAAATCAATTCTAAATAAATAAATAAACTTATAAAAATAAGATAAAAATAAATAATTATTAAACAAAAATAATTTACAAAATAAATAATAGGTTTATAAAATGGATATATAAGATGAAATTATTTGGTGGTTGAATCATTTGTTGAATCATCTTTCAATGTCGACTTTGACGATAGATAAATGTGAGAAAAGAAAGAAAACAATGAATTAAACAAAAGAAAGGTAGAAAATAAAAAAAAATAAAAAAAGTTTGGAGAAGAAAAAAAATGAAGTGAAAAAACATTAATGACAAGTCATGGGTAAGTTTAAAAAGTAGTTTACCCTAACATTAAAAAAATGTTAATTTTTTTATTTTTATAATTAATTTTAAATTTTTGATTTTCTTTTTTTAAAGCCATTGGAATTAAACATTTAATTATTTTGTATAAAAATATATGTTGAGTTAATCGATTGACGGAATTGGCCAAGAGGGGGTGAATTGGCAATTAAAAATTTGGTGAAAACTTTTGCAGAAAATTGAAAGTAATTGCACAGCGATTTAGAGTGGTTCGACTTTCTCAATCAAAGTCTACGTCCACTACCTTAGCTATCCACACTAAGGATTTTCCAACAAATTCACTAATTTGTTCTTTCTTTTGAGGCCAAAGAGATAATCTTACAACACCCTCAAGAATATACCCCAATTCTTGAGAACACTCTTTCCCAAAGAGAAGATTACAAATTTGCAAACTTACAAGGAAAACCTCTCAAGGTAATATGTTTGCACAATTCTAGAACAAGAAAAGAACACTCATAAATAATTACAAATGAGCACAAATGGTGTTCTTTGAAAGCAAAATGAATATTAAAAGGAAAATTGGCTTGATTTGCACAAACTTGGTGTTTGATGCTTTCTCTCTTGTTTCTCTATGATTTATTGTTGATCAAGGGCTTCAGAACTTGTTTAAATACACCTTGAATCACTTCTGAACGTTGGGGATGATTAGTGAAGATCATATAGCCGTTTTAGTGTGAAAACAATTAATAAAACAGCTTGGAGCGTGGGGGGAATCGGTACCCCCTATGGGGAATCGGTTCCCTAAGTGTAAAATTCAAATATTTCGACCGTTATACAAGGGGGGAATCGGTACCCCTGGGGGGGAATCGGTTTCCTCCGAGCATACTGGAATTCTCGGAGCCAAACCATTCAGGGGGAATCGGTTCCCTCTGAGCAATCTGGAATTTTTGGCTTTGAAATGGTTCGAAATACTTTGTAAAATTATTTTGAAATTGTTTTAAGATTAAAACTTAATTTTACACTTTGAGTAAGGATTAAAATTGATCTTTGAAAGATTTGGAGTAATGTTTTGATATTCGAATAATTCTATCGAATATACTTAGAAAATCATTTGGAAAATCTTAAAATTCATTTAACTTAATTTGTTATATCGAAAATATCAAAATGTTTTCAACAATCTCCCCCTTTTTGATATAACAAAACATTTTAGTAATTTTAAGATTTTGAAATCAAGTTTTGAAATTACTCCCCCTTACTTTAACACTTCTCACATTTATCATTTAAAAACACTTTAGCACTTCTCCCCTTTTTTGTTAAATCAAAAAGACATTTTAAAGAATTTAAACAAGGTTTTGAAATCAGTTAGCCAATTGATTATATATAATATAAGCTACTAAGATCACAAGCAAGAGAAACGTTAGCCATTAGTTTCATAATCAATATTCATAATTAATGTGAAATGGCAA
The DNA here is from genome assembly GCF_006381635.1 of Hibiscus syriacus. Lineage (NCBI taxonomy): Eukaryota > Viridiplantae > Streptophyta > Magnoliopsida > Malvales > Malvaceae > Hibiscus > Hibiscus syriacus. The sequence continues at coordinate 137,012 of NW_024063331.1, read as the reverse complement.
AATTGGTCATATATCTAATCATGAAGTAAATGATGCAATAATGAATAAATTTAATCACACCAAATAGATAATTTCTAACCATTCATAAATCCAAACAAATTCAAAGTCAATCAATCCACAAATTCAAACATTCCAAAATATTCAAAATGTTAAAACAATAAGTTTGGAGTTCAAAGCAAAACATTGAATCACATATCCGGATCAGGAGGAGGAAAACGAGCTCGCATAGCGGCCATTTCGTTAGTGAGGTCATTAATACGTGCGTTGGTTGTTTCATTATTTGCACGCATTTCCCGAAGAATTTCTAATTGTTGAGCTCCCATTGTGGATAATTGGGACTCTATAGAAGTAAAGCACGAATCCATAGTAGCGTATCGAAAATCGAAAGTCTCCATAAAGGATTGGAAATATGGAGGCATTGGATTCGTTTGTTGTGCTTCCTCTTCGGGCTGCTCCTCGGGCTGCTCAGGCTCATCTTCGGCTTCATCGATGTCTCGCATTAATTGCTCAAGCTCGAGATCTTCGTCAGCTTCGGGTGGAGCTTGTGAAGAACTAGCTCCCGGAGTATTTGCAGAAGATCACCGGTTTCCTTATCCTTAATCCATCCCGCTCTCGTTAAGGAAAATAGGTTAATTTGTTTCTTAAGGGGAAAAACGGCATCTAGACCGACTCTAAGCCCAGCTTTGGAAAACAGATTACTCAAAATGCAACCGTAAACAATAGATGAACAGAGTTTTTTGTTAGGAACAAGATTTACGGTTTCAACAATTTCAGCAAAAATAATATGAGGTAGGTTGATTTTAATATTGTTTTCAAAACAATGTAACCACCAAAGATCTAAGGCTCTAAGAGTAGAATAACGACATCCGGATGGTCGAAACCACCAAGAAATCATTAGATGAAGAAAACGTTCATGAAGGTCTAGGACACTTGCACTATCCCTTCTTTTATAACGAGATCCTAAAACCTGTTTTCATTTGAAATCCCATGATTATCTAATCCGAATGTATTGGCTATGTAAGCCGAGTCAATATATAAGAATTGTCCTAGAAGGTAGGAACGAATTCCTATGGTTTCGTTTCAGTTTGGTTTTTAACACAAACGGCATTAGAATAGAAAATACGAACAAGTTGATGGTAAACGATGGGTTCAAGGTCAAAGAGTTTATCAAATTTCCACTCTTGTAAAAGAGGAAGATATTTAAAATTGATAGCTAACATAGCTTGACGAGAAGGAATACGTTCTTCTCGGATTTTATAAGAGTCGAAATATTGATAATACCAAAAACGATGATTTCTAGGACCAGGATGATTGAAACACGAATTTTGGATAGTCAAATTAGGATCAATAGGATTAGGATTAGAAATTGGAATAGGTGGAGGATTTGGAGGTGGATTTGGTTGACGGTGTGAACGACTAGATGAAGACCTAGCACGTTTAGGATTGGACATGGTTTAGGAAATCAGAATAGAATTGATAACCTGCAATTTAGAAAACACATGTATGCAATTCAATCAATCCCACAACTCAATTGAGTCCTCAATATTTCAAGGTTCTCTAAATCAATCCTAATGGGCAAAGTTTTTGAAAAACTTTTGAAAAATATGGTTTTGAGAAACAATATATGTATAGTTTTCATAATAACAACATAATTTAATCAAAACACAATAATTTGAAAATTATTTTTTTTATTTCGAAAACTTAGAAAATTTAGAAAAAATCTTGTGTTTTTAATGAAATTAGTTGTAATATCTAGTTTCTAATTACTAAATAATCAATGCCCGATCTAAAATTCAACCTAGAACTAATTAAAACTAGTTATATGTTCATAAATTGATAAAATAGAAGTTTTGGAAAAATACCTTGAATGATTTCGGATTTGAGTGAGATTAGATGAAGTTTGCACGTTTTTGATGATTCCAACAGGTTTAGAGGATGATATTTGAAGTGAATTCTGATTAAAAACGTTGATTTGAGGCAAAGTGGAGATATGGAGAGCGTAGAGAGGAGAAACGACGTAAGAGAAGAGAAGAGAGTTTTGGGCCAAAACCAAGGGTTCTGCCCGATAAAACCAGAACCCCAGGGGGGTATCGATTCCCCTGTGGGGGGAATCGGTTCCCCTTCAAAGGGGGAATCGATTCCCTCAAGGGGGGATCGATTCCCTCTGCACCAAAATGCTAAAATCCGATTTTAAACACCCAAAATGCTAAATTAATTTCCTCTAGTGGTATTGGCAACTCATATATTGAAAATTAATCATGTTCAAACAATTCAATTAATCTTTAAACAATATTTGAACATAAAATTAATTTTTTATTAAGAATCATAAACTCCCCCTAACTAATAGCAATGAATGCAATCAAAAATTACTCTTATAAGCATTTTTCATTTATTATTAAAAGTGCTAAAATTATTTTAAACACTCAGTGAAGATAGATTGGTCAAACCTAATTCTCTCCTAAGTGTCCAAAATCGTTCCTTGTCTAAAGGTTTTGTAAAGATATTCGCTAATTGGTGCAAAGTATCAACAAATTCTAGAACTACATATTCCTTAGTGACATGGTCTCTAATGAAGTGATGTCTTATTTCAATGTGCTTAGTTGTAGAGTGTTGGATGGGATTTTTAGTGAGACAAATAACACTAGTATTGTCACACTTGATAGGAATGGTACCTACTTCAATTCCATAATCAAAAAAGTTGTTGTTTCATCCATAAAACTTGTGCACAGCAACTACCAGCTGAAATGTATTCGGCTTCAGTGGTAGATAATGCAACACAATTTTGTTTCTTTGAAAACCAAGAAATTAGCATATTTCCAAGGAATTGGCAAGTACCGGAGGTGCTTTTCCTATCTAATTTGCATCCTCCATAATCCGCATCAAAAAAAGTATGCAAGCTAAAGCTAGAGTCTCTAGGATACCAAAGTCCTAAACTATGAGTGTCCTTAAGGTATCTAAAGATTCTCTTAACAGCTAGTAAATGTGATTCCTTAGGGCATGATTGAAATCTAGCACATAAGCAAACACTAAACATAATGTCCGATCTACTTGCAGTTAGATAAAGTAGAGATCCAATCATTGACCTATATAATTTAACATCTACACATTTACCTCCTTCATCTAAGTCAAGCTTTGTTGAAGAGCTCATTGGAGTGTCATGAGGTTTGCCATTTTCCAGTCCAAACTTCTTGAGCATATCTTTGACGTACTTAGCTTGATTGATGAAGATGCCATCTTTTCTTTGCTTGATTTGGAGTCCCAAGAAAAATGAGAGCTCCCCCATCATGCTCATCTCAAACTCACTTTGCATTAACTTAGAAAATTCTTGGCAAAGAACATCATTAGTAGAACCAAATATTATATCATCAACATAAATTTGAACTACTAATAAATCTTTACCTTTATGCTTCAAAAACAATGTAGTGTCAACCTTCCCTTTTGAAAAACCTTTTTCAATTAAAAAAATTTGACAATCTTTCATACCAAGCTCTAGGAGCTTGCTTTAAACCATAAAGAGCTTTTGTCAATTTTAAAACATGATCCAGAAAATTTGAATCTTCAAAACCTGGAGGTTGTTCTACATACACTTCTTCTTTTATAAAACCATTTAAAAATGCACTTTTAACATCCATTTGATATAATTTAAATTCATTGAAACATGCAAATGCTAATAACATTCTAATTGCTTTCATCCTAGCTATGGGAGCGTATGTTTCATCATAGTCTATGCCCTCTTCTTGAGTATACCCTTGAGCAACAAGTCTAGCCTTGTTTCTCACTATATTACCACTCTCATCAAGCTTATTTCTAAATACCCATCTAGTACCTACAGTAGATTTATTTCTAGGCCTTTCAACTAATGTTCATACTTTACTTCTCTCAAATTGATTTAACTCTTCTTGTATAGCCATAATCCAATGTTCATCATTTAATGCTTCTTTAATATTCTTAGGCTCTATGCATGAAATAAATGCAACATAATTACAAATATTTCTAAGAGAAGATCGAGTTGTTACCCCTTTTGATGGATCACCTATAATTTCACCATCCTTGACATAGTTGTACTCTCTTGGATAAGATACTTCCCTTTCTTCAATGGTTGGATTCTCAAGAGGATCATGAGTTTCCTCATTTTTCGTTTCTTCCTTTGATGATGGTTCTCCAACGTCATGTCTAACGTCATTTGTATTTATAACACCTACATCATCATTCACACAAGAATCCTTCCTCGGGAAGGGGATTATCATTGAAAACAACGTGTATAGACTCTTCTACAACTAAAGTTCTTTTATTAAATACACGATAGGCTTTAGAATTTAAGGAATAACCCAGAAAAATTCCTTCATCACTTTTAGCATCAAATTTGCCAAGGTTTTCTTTACCGTTGTTTAAAACAAAACATTTACATCCAAAAGGATGAAAATAACTAATGTTAGGCTTTTTATTTTTGAAAATTTCATATGGAGTTTTCTTTCAAATTGGCCTAATCATTACTCGATTTACAACATAACAAGCGGTATTTTATGGCTTCCGCCCAAAAATATTTTGGCAAATTATTTTCACAAAGCATGGTTCTAGCCATTTCTTCTAAAGTTCGATTTTTCCTCTCAACAACTCCATTTTGTTGAGGGGTTCTAGGTGCTGAAAAATTATGGCTAATACCGTTAGAGTTACAAAATTTAGTAAATCCAAGATTTTCAAATTCAGTTCCATGATCACTCCTAACACTAGTTATAGAGTAACCTTTTTCATTTTGGATTACTTTTGAAAATGTGATGAATTGTTCTAATGCTTCATCTTTAGTATTTAAAAATAGAACCCACGTATATCTAGAATAGTCATCTTCCAAGACAAATGCATATTGTTTTCCACCCAAGCTAGTAGTTCTAGTTGGCCCAAAAAGATCTAAATGGATCAATTGTAAAACTCTACTAGTTGATACATCATTAATGGATTTAAAAGAAACTCGCTTTTGTTTTCCTTTAGCACAAGCATCACAGATTTTATCATTATCAAATTTAAGCTTAGGCAACCCTCTTACTAGGTCTCCTTGAATTAACCGTTGCAAAACACTCATACTAGCATGTCCTAGTCTCCTATGCCATAACCAACTATCATGTTCATCCTTAGCAACTAGGCATAAATTAGTCATATCAAAAGAATCTAAATGCACCATGTATATATCCCTATTTTATGACCAATAAGCATAATCGAAAGTAGATGCAATGTCAATCAATTTTGTAATCATTTAAAATAAAAAATTGTATCTTTTATCAAATTTATTTTTCAAAAGATTATGCTTTTAACCCATTCACATATAAAACATTATGCAATGTTGATTATAGAGAGTAAGAGCACATGCATAAAGTTTTTGAAAATGTTATGCATTAAAACTTTATAATATTTAAACAAAAATCTATGCATAAACATTAAAAATTTCAGATCAAAATTTTGCAAAACCAAAGTTCTTGAAAAATCAATATCAATTATTAAAGAGATATCAATTACATTTTAAAAAATAATTTTGACCAAAAATTAATATGATGAACTAGAGTTTATAAAAAAAAATTACCATGTTCATCATACAATATTTTTCAACTTACATGAGACAAAACATAATCATTTAGAATTATTTAACATTTAAAACCTCATGCATGCATAGAATAAATGAGCAACCAAATAAAATAAAATAAATTAAGTTTAGAGGTTACCCATTACTTTTTCATGTGTGGCTAGAGCATCTTGAATATCATCAACTTCATCACCATTGCTCCCACACACCTACAAGAGACATTTAAGTAGATTTTGGTATCCAAATTGCTTTGGATCCTTGAACATTAGTTTCAATGCCTCTTGTTCCTTTTGGAATCCATACTTGTCTAATTTTAAATCGTTTTCCTTTCTTTAAAGGACAAGTATGTTCCTTATGACCATGATAATGACAATGCGAACATATTGTCATTATTGAACTAGATGAATTATTTAGAATGATCTCTTTTTATTTTGTTAAACATTCAAGCTTATCATTTAAATTGAAATTTTCTTTTTCAATACTTTCAAATTTCATTTTTGAGAGTTCTAAATCCTTCTTCAAGATTTCATTTTGATTTTCAAAATCCATTTTCATTTCTAGAAGAAGTTTGTTTAATTTGAAAATTTCTTTTTCAAAGTTTTCAGATTTTATTTTTGAAAGCTCTAACTCCTTTCTCAACATTTCATTTTGATTTTCCAAGTTTGTTTTAGCTTTCAAAAGAAGATAATTTTTAGCAATAAATTTAGAAATCAATTTATTGTATTTGGAGTTCATGGTCTCAAACTCCGAAAATAATTTATCATAAGCATCTTGTAACTCATTAAAAGATTTTGAATTTGATATATTTGAGTTAGAAGATACCTTTGGCTCTGTGAGAGCTAATAGAGACATCACTTTTATTGGTTCTTCTTCTTCCTTGTCTCTATAGATCTCCTCAAGCTTATCCCACATTTTCTTGGCACTTGAACAATAAGAAATTCCTTTATATACATTAGGATCAATTGCACAACACAACATATGCATAGCCTTTGAGTTTTGTTGAGCTTCATTCCGTTCTTGAATACTCCACTTCTTTGCCTTCTTAGTAGGAGAGGAATATCCTTTCTTGATTATCATCCAAGCTTCCATATCAAATGCTTTGATGAATATCATCATACACCTCTTCCAATGACGATAATTTGTTCCATTGAAGTGTGGAAGCACGTCAATTAGTCTGGATTATTCCATGGAGAATGAACCGGAAGTGTACGTCATCTTTATCGATTTAACTCTTCCCGAATCGACTCAAGAGGTGATTAAACCTTCAAATGAGTTAGGCTCTGATGCCAATTATTGAGTTAATCGATTGACGGAATTGACCAAGAGGGGGTGAATTGGCAATTAAAAATTTGGTGGAAGCTTTTGCAGAAAATTGAAAGTAATTGCACAGCGATTTAGAGTGGTTCGACTTTCTCAATCAAAGTCTACGTCCACTACCTTAGCTATCCACACTAAGGATTTTCCAACAAATTCACTAATTTGTTCTTTTTTTGAGGCTAAAGAGATAACCTTACAACACCCTCAAGAATATACCCCAATTCTTGAGAACACTCTTTCCCAAAGAGAAGATTACAAATTTGTAAACTTACAAGGAAAACCTCTCAAGGTAAGATGTTTGCACAATTCTAGAACAAGAAAAGAACACTCACAAATAATTACAAATGAGCACAAATGGTGTTCTTTGAAAGCAAAATGAATATTGAAAGGAAAAATGGCTTGATTTGCACAAACTTGGTGTTTGATGCTTTTTCTTTTGTTTCTCTATGATTTCTTGTTGATCAAGGGCTTCAGAACTTGTTTAAATACACCTTGAATCACTTCTGAACGTTGGGGATGATTAGTGAAGATCATATAGCCGTTTTAGTGTGAAAACAATTAATAAAACAGCTTGGAGCGTGGGGGGAATCGGTACCCCCTATAGGGAATCGGTTCCCTAAGTGAAAAATTCAAATATTTCGACCGTTATACAAGGGGGGAATACCCCCTGGGGGGGAATCGGTTCCCTCCGAGCATACTGGAATTCTCGGAGCCAAACCATTCAGGGGGGAATCGGTACCCCCTTAGGGGGGAATCGGTTCCCTCTGAGCAATCTGGAATTTTTGGCTTTGAAATGGTTCGAAATACTTTGTAAAATTATTTTGAAATTGTTTTAAGATTAAAACTTAATTTTACACTTTGAGTAAGGATTAAAAATGACATTTGAAAGATTTGGAGTAATGTTTTGATATTCGAATAATTCTATCGAATACACTTAGAAAATCATTTGTAAAATCTTAAAATTCATTTAACTTAATTTGTTATATCGAAATATCAAAATGTTTTCAACAATATATCATTATTTATAATAATTAAAAATAAATATATTTTAATTTATTAAAGCTATGATCAAATTTAAAGAATATATAAATAACATGGACTATTTGTGTAATTATACCATCCAAGTAAGTCTGTTAACTGCTATTGACAGGTCACATGTATTTTTCGTCACGTCTGTTAACGGCGAGTGACCAATTTGTAACAAACGATAACGTTAGTGATCGATTTGTAACTTTTAAAACATCAGTCGTGAAAACGAAAACTTACCAAAACATTAGTGACCATGGAGTAGTTTACCTAAAAAATTATTTAAATTAAAATCAAATAATATCATAATATTATAAATATTTACAATTAAATTTAAACAAAAACTTAAAATTATGAATCGACTCGACTCGAGAAAATTTCAAGTTAAATTCGAGTTATAAAATATAACTCATCAACTAGAATTACTTAATTTTTTTTATTAAACTCGACTCGATCAAATGCTCATGCCTACAATACTTATTTTGACATTAATTAAAGAATAATTTAATTATTTATATAAAAAATTAAATACTTTAGGTATCTATGTTAATAAAGAATACTTTAGGTGTTTATTTTTACTTAAAAAAATTTAGATATTTATTTTGATAAAAAAATACTTTAAATACTTAAATATAAAAAAAAATATACTTTCAATACTTGTTTGTGATATGAGCTTAAAAAATTGATTATTAAAATAAATAATAATATAATGATTAATGCTACAATTTACATTTTCTTATTACAGATAAAACAGAGAAGTCGAGAGATAGATCGTAAAAGTGGGGCTTCTCTCGAAATTAGAAATTTTCTCGAGTAAAAAATTGTTCTCCATGCAGAGCGGTCCTCGGCTGCAACAGTACAATCATAATCAGCAGTTTCAACAACAGCAACAGCAACAGGTTCAATTTTTCTGTATAATGATGACTCACTGAGTCTGCAGTCGGATTTTGTAGGCGCTGTTGCTGCTGCATCCGCTTCTGCTTCTTCTTCTTCTTCTTCTGCTGCTGGTGCCTTGTCTAATCTTAAGCTCTCTAACGGTTTGCATTCCAATGAAGGTTCGTTTATGATTATTATTATTATTATTGCAAATTTTCCGTGCCATCAGTTTGTCACTTTTAGGGTTTTGCCACGATGTCTTGCAAGTAGATTCATGCAATAAACTTTGTTTTATGTTTCGCTTCACAAAAATTTCCCTTAAAAGAAGGTTACCTTACTGATTTCGAGTGTATTCTTTGGTGTTGGGCGATTATTTTTACTAAATTATTTATTTCTTTTTCTACTTGTTTTTTACTTCTGAAAGGGGAAAAAGGTGTATCTGGAGATATATATATGTCATATATTAAAAGTTTAGACCAGAAGAACAAATTAAATTTTTTGATTTAATTGGTAAGATTATTATATGTCACATATTAGCCGTTTGCTCATTTTTATTTTAATGTTATTATGCTTTAATTCTTTGGTAATTTTTGAAATTTTTTTGAAAGTAAAAAAAAGAAAAAACAAGTCGAAAAAGCCATAACTAGTCGGGTTTTTCTTGAAAGCTGTTTTTATTTTATGAATTTTGAATGTCTCGATCATTTACGATGTATGTATGAAGGTATTTAAGTCTGTTTAACTTCTTTTATAGCAATGCTATAGAATCCACCTAAGGCTGGTATGATCTTTTGAAATTAGAATTTTTTTAGTCCTGATCTTGGAATTACATCCTGAGTTAAACATGGATTGGGCCTTCATTTTTCTTACTATTAATCGAGGAACTCCTGTGTTAAAATTAGCCTTTTTTAGTTTATTTGGAGCACATCTTGTTGTTCACTTTTAACTAATGGGGAAACTTTCTATCGAGAATTAACTTCTAGATTTGGCAAGGTCATATGACTAGCTTATGGTGTGTAACTGGTAATAACGATTGACAAGTGAAAATTGAACACCAATGTGATGCAAGAATTGGGAGTTTGGGCTCTAATCAGCACATAAATTTGAGAACTATCTCTTTGCATGAATCATTTCCAGTATAGGTTCAGTTGAAAATTTTGACCTATAGAAGTTTTAGGTGTTAATGACAAAGTTAAATCAGGATGTGAATTTGAAAACTTATGAACTCTGGAGCATCTGGTGTCCATGATAAGGCAGCTCATTTGCTTGGTAAGGTAGCTCATGCAGGACTAAATAGAGTCCCACCTATCATCCATTATGTGTCTCTGTTTACTTTAGCTTAAAAAGATTCATTAATTAAATATTGTGGTTGGGAGTGCACAACTGCACATTTCCCTTTCACATCATTGTGTTCTGCTTGGGGGTTTGGCAACTATAATAACCATGTCTATCTGGAAGACCTTTCTAACATATCATATTTGATAGTTTTTTCTCTCTATACCTTCCATTTTTAGGTGAAGTTTAGTTGACATAACAAGGTCTTTATATTGATAAATGCTGAAGGGCTTCTATATTTATGTGTTTCAGTTGATGACAACACACTCATGGCACTTGCTCATCAAAACTACAAGGCTGGGAGCTACAAGCATGCTTTAAAACACAGCAGTGCAGTTTATGAGAGGAACCCGTGTCGTACTGATAACCTTCTTCTCCTGGGTGCAATTCATTATCAGGTTGTTTCATAAGTTTTGCTTGATATCTGTCACGCATTATTTTTTACTTATCACAACAACGTCCACTTGCTCATAAGATTTATTGCCTTGCTTGGTTGATTCATGATGTTTTTTTTATGGTCATTTATTTAACTATCGGCTCTGCACCCTAGTCTTTTCAGAGAGAAAAAAAGGAAAAAGAAAAAGAAATCTGCACTTATGTTATGAAACTTATTTTTTATCACAAGTTTTCCTTCTTAGCTCCAGATTGCTAAATGCTTTATTTGGAATATGGAGGAATAAATGCCTCTGAAAGTGAACACTTTATTGTTCTCAGTTGCATAATTATGATCAATGCATTGTGAAGAATGAAGAAGCTCTTAGAATTGATCCACACTTTGCGGAGTGCCATGGGAATATGGCAAATGCTTGGAAGGTATCTTCTGAGTGTCTTTGATTGTAGCTGCTTTTCAGTTTGTTGTCCTTTTCTGGTGGCATATGCATTAATAATGCTTTCTGCTGCAGGATAAAGGCAATATCGATACTGCAATCCGGTATTATTTGTTTGCAATTGAGGTTAGTAAACAGTGGTTAATGTGTTTGCTTTGTGGTCCCCATCATGTATTGATTATCTTTTTCTTATTTGAAGCGTTTGTGAAATAAGAAGTCAGCATTCTTTATTTTTTTCTTTTGCATTGTCTTTTTAATTTTTATACCATATTTTGATTAGAGAATTGATAGTACGGTTTAGAACCTTCCCATTATCATATCAGGATGAGAGAATATTTTACACTTTCTTTTTAGATTTCACCCTGGCGAAACATTCTACCTAAACAGTGCTCACTTTATTTATTTGTGATTATATATTGACATGTTGGAATCCCCTGGGCTGGCAGGTTAATTACAACATTTTTAGCTTGTGATGGGAGCTTCGGTGCAATTCATCTGACTTTGTCATTTGAAATCAACTAGGATAGCCTTACTCGTGTCCAAGTTAAATTTTGATGTGCCTTCCTTTTTCTACATAATTATCAGTTGGTTTAAATAACCAGGACAATCTAGATCTTACATTTGTATAAATATATATAAAAGTTCATTTTGAAATACTTGGGTGTGAATAACTTCTAGGAGAAGTGTTATTAAGATAGAGTTATGTTTGTACGAAGTATTATCACTAAAACTGTCAAACCATAACCGAAATATGATTGTGGTATTTGTAAAAGTAACTTATATGTAAGCATTTGCACTTCTTTTATTTCTGAAGAACAATTTATGGTTGAAAATGAGACAAGAAGATGCCATGCTTTAAATTGTCTTTATTTATTTACTTGTAAATTTATGGCTGCAATCTGAAATGCATGTAGTTTACTCTATATGGGCTACAGATTAAGTATACACATATACTTCTCTATAAGTTCTACTTTTTTTTTTAATTTGTACGTAGTGGTCTATGATTGATTATATGGCACATTATAGAGTTTTATCTTTATCTTTTTTGCTTTGATTCATGAACAATATATATGTTTTGTCTACTTTATATTAAATGTTTTTAGGTTAATTTTGTTTACTCTAATGATCTACCGCTAAGAAGGCCTCTTTTCCTGGGACCATAAAACACTTTTTCATCTGATGTAAGCCTTGACCTTTGGCTTTGGGATCCAAATATGTTAAGATCATAAAATTATTCTAAGGAGCTATCAGTTCTTCATTACTTTCTCAAAATGTTTGTGTTTTAATTTCTTTGTATTTGAACTGGTAAAAAGTATGTATGATTTGTAAAGTCTTACATATATTTACAACTGAATTCCATTATTGATTGAAAGCATGCTGTAATCTTATCCAAATGTCATGCCATGGAAAAATCCATGTATGTATTGATGCTAACTTTCCTTTGTTTCTTGCCCTCGCAAAATCTTTAGAATAACTAAAACCAGCAGTCTCATGCGACTGATGATCCATTGTTATGCTCCGTTTTTTGTCTGTTAATACTGACTGCATAATTTAATGTTTTGCTATTCATTTGTTCACTTCTGTTTGAATTTTGATTTTGAAGCTTCGACCTAATTTTGCTGATGCATGGTCAAATTTAGCAAGTGCGTACACCCGGAAAGGGAGACTTAATGAGGCAGCCCAATGTTGCCGCCAATCGCTTTCATTAAATCCTCGTTTGGTACATCTTTTTTTTCTATCTTCTTCCCACATACATGTTTGAAAAATTCTGAGATTATTATGGAATTCCATGTGTTGATAGGTTGATGCTCACAGTAATCTTGGCAATTTAATGAAAATTCAAGGATTTGTGCAAGAGGTAAGGGAATGCCAATGTCGTCATTTTCCCTCAATTGTTTGATGTTGTTTGTTTTGAGGTGCTCTGGCTACACTACAAATGTTGGTCGTTATTGGTTTGGCTGTCTTGGTGATAAACTAAATCATGTGACATGTATGCTTCAGAAACTTCATTTAGATCTCTGTTCCTATTGACTGGAGTGCAGTGTTTTGCCATTTGGATCTTTCTCCGGCCAAGTGATTCTTATAGATTCCTGAACTGGTATAGATGCAAGTTTTTGCTACACGAAATTGGTCTCTTTTCCTCTATTGGGAAAGATTTAGATCCTTTTATTTTTATGTTAAAATATGTGATGCCATGTACTGTTTTTTGTTAATCGTGGTGACTTAAATCCTTCCTGTGAAATGTTGAGGGTTTGAAACCCTTGCTTACATGGAGACTTTAAAGTCCTGGTTTCCTCTCTTTTGTGTTTATTTGTGTTAATCTCTTTAGTATAGCTTTACTTCTGATGTGTTTATATTAACAAGCTAGAGCTATGCTATGCATGATATTTTTGGTTTGTTCTTTTTTTCTTTTTAAAAATTGTTTGATTCATTCTACTTATAGGCTTACAATTGCTACCTTGAGGCATTACGTATACCACCGAATTTTGCAATTGCATGGTCCAATCTTGCTGGGCTTTTCATGGAGGCTGGTGACCTTAACAAAGCACTTCAATACTACAAGGTATGTGTTACATACTGTAATGAATTTTGGCATCAATCTTCAAGCCCACAATCCATTCCAAAAGATCTTTTATGATTCTCTGATATTGGGTTTAACAAGTGATTTTAGGTCTCTTGCTTGTTTTTGTAATTTGCATTATATTTTGGTTTCTCTTGGAAAAATATTTGGCTCTTGCTTTATTATGTAATTTGTATCAATTGGTTGTGGATTTGAGTCTTCAGTTTATTGAATCCATTCATTAGTTTTGCTTGAAAAAACTATTTAAAACTAATATGTTGGATAAAAAGACCAAGAAGTAAAGAAACTTTTTCCCCTCAAGGCTAAACTTTATAATGAATTTATTATAATTTCTCATTTACTTTTAAAGATGTGTCTATGTACACGCATCTTACTTTTGAACTCTTTTTAGCCACACTCCGCATGTCCAAAAGTTTGAGCAAATGGCGAGTCAGAACCTTAGTCTAATATCCAAGTCTCTGTAACTTCGTTCACAGCTCTTTCATATATTTTTGGCTAATTCATAATTTTACTATTCAATCAACTGTTATGTTTTGGCTGAGAACTAATATGTTTTTTTTGATAGGAAAGTAGGCCTCGTTAAAAATCCCCTTCATGATTAATGGAGCACAAGGTGCTCCTTAATTAGCGGAAGGAGGAAAAGAGTGCCGTAGGATTCATTAATAACCGAAATATACATAATGTTTAAAAACAAACATAATCACTCCCTTTACAATAACCAACCCAAAGACTAAATTAGCTAATCCCAACAGTAAACTAGCCAATACCAGCCTTAGCTAAACTATCAGTATCAACATTGGCTGACCTAACAACCCATCTAATAATACCATTCAAGTCCCATAATTTAGTAACAATATCTTTCACTAAGTTTACGTAGACACAGGGACATCGATCGTAATTCTTGACCCACTCCATTGCTAGTTTACTATCTGTTTCTGTAACCCCCTCAGACCGATGCGGGTAATCCGATCCGATCTGGAGTGTCACATTAGGGCCACCGGAGCGACCCACTCTAAAAATAGCAGAAAATTTAAAACATTTTATCAAAACATGTAAACTCATAAAATCATTAATCAGTATGTTTAATTAAAACAGATTTTCAGACTCAAATATAAAATAAAATATAATTACATGCCCCCTAATCACATGTACCATACTTTGCATGATGTCGATAGCTGCACTGGTACAATTCTTTTAACTTGCAATGGTGAGTAATAAAGTGAGCTTCGGAAAGCTCAGTAATACAGAACTACCAGATGATGCTGAAGAATGTGCAAATACAGATAAACATATTTCCTTATTAGTTCAGATATTTACAAATTTTTAGGCTGACCTGAGATCCTACTGATATTTCAGGTGGTAACGGACAATGAGCTTTCAGTTCAGAGAAATATTTTGGATGACTGAGTTCTGGAGATCAAAATAGGTTATCTAGTGTGTTCCCGTAAAACCAGTAAAAATAAAACCAGTAAAAAGATACAGTTTTTTTTAAAACATATATATATACCCCCATCCTTTCACATCATAATGTGTAGGTTCTCCAGAATCATACACCCAACCGCACATGCCATTTAGACCCTGAGCACAAAGCCGAGGAGTCTACATATAATCTTCCTCCAATCAAAACAGAATTCAAATCAGATATCAGAACAAAATCCATATCAGAAGTCAGAACAGAAACCAGGTCATGTATCAGAATAAAATTCAAGTCGGAAATCAGATAAAATATTTATGTGATTAGGGAACACACTAGTCTTTACAGATATTATTCAGAGATACTGGATAATCTTATCTGGTATAGAAACACGAATCTTTAGTTTATCGATAAAATGTCGGAAGTTAGAATCACTATTGGAAGAAATCAATAATTGATGTAATCATCAGTTATTCAGAATGAGACTTGAGCTGATAAGGAAGAAATGAAGGTTCAAGACCTTTACAATCTATGTCGATTAATTAGTTTATCGATCAACTCCAGATGAATAGCTCCCGGAAACAATACTTATCAACTTGTCAATTCATTAACCTTCCAGAGTATTTACTCTTTAATACCAAATATTATTATCCATAGATCATCTTCTGAGTCATCACTAAACAGATCTTAAGGAGATTAACATATATTACAATGCTCTTAATTTCATGTTCACGCTTTCACTATATCATGAACTGCTGACGTGCTTGATTTGTAATTCATGATCCATAAGAACATTACATCACATATGTTCATTAGCGTTTCCAGACTCATCCAAATCACTTACTTAATCCTTAGTCCTTAAGGTTACTTAACTCATTTAGCAATCAAGTCCATTACAAGTACTTCGGGGTTTTTCAGGGTAATTCGGACGTTTCTGAATTTCGGATACGTATTGTACTTCCGTTCAGTTCAATATGGTATTCTTGGTTGATTTGTCTAACGAATATCCACTTCTTAGTACCGAGTGTAATCTAGAGTTGAGTTGAGCTGTTTACTTCCAAAATTATCATAAATCCAAACTTAATGAGACAAACCAACATTCAAGTGGTACTTATATCATTCAAATAATGATACAACACTAGCATTTGTTGACCACTTAAGCTGCGTTCCATAACTTTTAAGAGCAGTAGAACATCCATGTTTATTTGGATTTCTAAATTAATCCAAGACATTTACTTATTCTAAGCCATAAGGATATTTTGGTCATTTTGATGCTCAGTTATATTCCATTCATTTTAGAGCTCAAGGATATCCAATCATTCCTGAGCTTGGTGATATTCTTGGTCATTTGCATTGTAAGGGTATTCTGGTCATTTTACAGATCCAGTGTATTACAATCATTTCTTTACGTCCGATCTTATTATCGAATTCAAACTTATCACTTATTTCAGTCATTTCGAACAATTCTGTCAAAAGAACACCCCCGATAAATTGTTCTTCAGGTTTTTACTCATAACTAGGATATTTTCGGGTCAAGTGCCTTCTCAGATTTTACAAACGAAATATCATGACTTTTTCTGTTCAAAGACAGGATCTTAACAATTAAATCCATACATAATAAAGTTAAGTACGAATCCTCAAAGTACTTTCTCATTCATGGTCAACTCGGACTATTTTACCTCTCAAAGGCATTTTCATAATTTTTTAACCAGATAATTTCGGTATCAACTCTTAACCAAATAATATAATTTAGAGATCTTATGATTAATTGCTTTCCCGAACATTCTCTGATCTTGAAATGATTCCCTTAACAGACTCCTAGATTCTTGCTCAAATCCTCTTGGGTTAAAAACCGATTATCTATATTTTCGAAGCAAAACTAGCATTTCTTATGCACATCAGTAGTTTCATCATATCAATATGTTTTTAAAAACCTCTTATCCAACTTCTATAGTCAAATCTTGTCTTTTTATAACGTAAAGGTATTTTCGTAATTTTATCCTACCGGAGTATTCTCATAATTTCTCATCCAAGTACCTTTAACATTTAACCTTTGATGAAATAAATTATAAGTTATAGATCCAGGTTGATTTCTTTATCACTGAGCACAGAACTTGTAATTTAATTCTAACAATCTCTCAATTTCTTATAAAAGTCATCTGAACCATAATCAATTACTGAACCTTTTTACCGTATTCAGATCGAGTGTAGAAATTAATTAACTACAAAAATAATACCAACATTATCTTAATCATGCATTTATCAATATTCACATGTTCCATAAAGCATAAAGAGGTAGTAAAGTATTACCTCGATTTACGTGGCATACTGATCGACCATATAAATTCCATTCAAACACCTTTGATCTTTAATTCAACTTCCAATATTTCCTCAGATCCATATCAACAGAAATTACATAAAAAAATGGTGCTTAATTTTGAAAAACAGATAGAATCGGGTGATAAATCAATCAAAAACAATTTACCGTGTTCGAGTTGGGCGAAACAAACCCCAAAAACAGATTCGGGCCGTCAAAAACATAAAATATAAATTTTCGAAAATTTTGACTTTTCTGTCAAAGTCAACGGGTTTGACTGGCAATTTCGAGACCTTCGAGTCCAAATTTCGAAAAACGAATTGCGGAATCAGACTCAGAACGTCGAAAAACGTAAGGATAGGTATACCCAGTCAAAGTCAAAGGTCGTTCAACGCCGGTCAACGGTCACTAGTCGACCGTTTTACACAAATATCACCCTAACAGAAATTAATTACAAAATTAGCACCCCTACGTGCAGTGGCAACGCGTGCGGCGTGTGAACAGTGATACGGTGTCGGAAAATTCTTGGAAAAATTCCTAATAATTATTTTAAGGCATTTTGAGACACTTACCGAGCTCGATTCACAATTTTGAACGGTGGAGAGCTCGATTCCAAAACATCGAAAACTTTGACTTTCTCACCCCTCCATGCGCCGCCGACGACGGAGAAACGGAGGACACCGACGGATTCGGAACGATGCAAGAAACACAATGGTGCGGGAGGTGTCGAAAACGGATGGTTGGATCGTCGTGAATCTACGAAAAACCAACTGAAATCTAGTTAATACCGACGATATTTCCTACTGAAATTAACTACGAACGACGACGATTCACGACGAAAGGTTTGAGGGGTTTTGTTCATCGGTCGACAACGAACACAATGGTGGTTTCGGTTCGTCGATCGGAGGTTGGATTGTGAGTAGATCGGAGTTCAAAGAAGGGTTGACGGGGGAGGGAAACTGGGAAGAATACGCAGAAACAATCGGGGAATGGGTTTATAATTCATCTGATAAAAATGGGTAAACCATGAGTTTAGTCTGAATTTTCTACACTTCTTAAAATGGTCTGTAAACTTTGAAATTTTACAATTTAATCCTCAATTTCTTCCAAAATACCAATTAAATTCACCACTTTATCATTTCTAAAATTTAGCCCATAAATTAGGATGTTACAGTTTTCATAATTAAGCGTTCCTTGAACCGCTGATGAATTGAATCAAAGAAAATTAAGCCCCTCTTTACTGCCATAAGCTCAATTAACAAAGGAGGACCTGGACCAGCAGTCTCTTGGAAAGAACCCATCACCGAGCCATTCTCAACTCTAAGAATTCCTCCAACACCACTTTTCCTCCAATCTCCATTCACTGCTGCATTCACGTTTAATTTAATAAAGCACTTTGGAGGAGGAGTCCAAGACACAATTTCAATGATGGAACACCTTGAATTAGAGCAATAATCCCCAAGAGATGGATCAGTAATGAGAGAGTCCTTTAGAATAGAGACCTCCTTGAAATTAGCTAAGAATCAAGTAGCAAGCCTACATATTGCCGTAAAAAACAAATCAATATGATCTAACATTCCCCCATCAAACACGATGTCATTCCTAAATTTCCAAATAGTCCATAGCACGACACCCGGAATAAAGGACCAAATTTTAGAGTTAGGCACCATATGTTATGTGGATTGGAGCCTGAATCGGTGAGTCACTTGTTCTTTTCTTGTAAACAAGTTTGGGAGATTTGGGTAAAATTCCTTCAATTGTGGAATGTATTTTCGGTACTGCCCAATAATCCTAAAGGTTTTTTGCTTTCATGGTTGGATTCAGTTATTTGGAAATTTCTGTCGGGTGTCGTTTTGTGGACAGTCTGGAATTACAGGAATTAGATAGTGTTCGAGAATGGCAAGATGGGTAAAGCTAATCTATTCTTTTTGGTCCGATATAGGGTGGCTTCATGGTTTTTGGCTAAAAACAGTGAATTCTCTATACAGGTTGACAACCTTGTGGGTGACTTAACCTTGGCAGATGTGCATCGTTCCCCTTCTAAGATTGGTATATCTATGTTAAAGTGGTGTTCTCCACCACCGGGTTATTTTAAGATGAATGTTGATGGGGCTGTTAATTTTGACTGGAGAAGCAGTGATATTGGAGGAGTCCTAAGGGATGTTGATAATAACAGGTTGAATTTATTCTCTAGAGCGACAGGACCTTGCCCTCTGATTCTTGCAGAGATTTTTGCGATCAAAGCAGAGTTAGAATTATTTTTTGATTCGGTTTGGAGGGATAAGGGGATTATGATTTTAGAGAGAGATTCCTCTCTTGCTTTGAAGTGGATCAACAACCTGGATCTTTGCCCTGTTCGCTATGTTGATTTGGTCAGAGATATTCAGAAGACTATGCTGCATTTTAATGTTATTACTAGGCATGTTAACAGATGTATTAATGGGGAAGCTGACTGTTTAGCTAAATCAGGAATAGGTTAGTTAGAGGTTAGGTTGTGGATTGGTGAGAATGGGGGTGGTGGGTTGTTGTAATGGATTTCTTTGGATTGTTTGGTTGGTTTTGGTTGTATTACTTATGTTTGGCAATAAAATTCTGGGCACTCTTTCCCCCCTTCCAATGACTATGGAGTTCTACAAAACTCAATAATTATGAAGGGGCTTTTAATGGGGCTGTGAAAGGGAGAGAGGGTAGGAGAAAGAAGGATTTTGACTAGGGAAGCTTTGGATGTGGCTAGTGTACCTACAGTTACTTCTCCATCTTTTTCGATGTTTTTGGAAGAAGCAGTGGCTACGTGGGAGGTTAGTAGGATGCTGGGGATTTCTTTCAAAGAAGGCAAGAAGGCATTTTTAGATAAAATTATGGATCTTGAAGAGGGGTTGGGGGTTAGTAGGAAGTGTTGAAATAAGGGGAATAGGTTTTTGTGATCATTTGATCAGAGGTTTTTGGGTTATTTGTTATCTTTATGAGGAACATTAACATTATTTCGTGGAACATAAGGGGTTTGGGGAAGAAGGAAAAAGCAAGAGCTGTAGCTAATTTGGTCAAGAAGAACAAGCCAAGTATTCTACTTATTCAGGAAACAAAGCTCGAAAACTATTCTAAGGCTCTTAGGAGAAGGATAGGGGGGAGTTTTCTTGAGGGATGCATTTTTTCCCCAGCTGTTGGGTTTGCAGGGGGTCTGCTGGTAATGTGGAATGAGAATGATTTTAAAATGTCCAATAGCTATCTAAGTGGCCGGATTATTGCATTATCTGGGAAGTTTAAGAATTTTGATGAAGAGTGTCATTATGAATGTGCATGGTCCCTCCATTGAATATGAAAAGGAAGAATTTTACTGGAATTGTTGGAGTTTGTTTCAGCTCAAGCGAATTTACTTTGTATTGGGGGGGATTTCAATACGTATCTTGATCCGGCAGAGAAGATGAGAAGGTCTCAAAACTGGCATTCTGTTGATATTTTTAGGAATTTCCTACGGCAAACTAATTTAATTGATCTTCCGTTGGTCGGAGGAACCTTTACTTGGTGCAACAACAGGGAAGAATCAACTTGGGTCAGACTAGATAGGTTCTTAATATCTGGAAATTTTTTGTCATGCTTTCCGAATGTAGTTCAAAGACTGCTGCCTAGGTCCATATAAGATCATAATTCAGTGTCTTTGGATGATTCGTCTGAAGATTGGGGGCCTAAACCCTTCCAATTTTATAATTATTTATTAGAGGAAGAAGGCTTCGAGGATTTGGTTAAAGCTTCAATGGTGGATTTGATGGAGAGGAATAACAGGAGGGGTATATTTAGCATTTTACAGGGAATTAAAAAATCAATCAGAAACTGGTCAAGCAGGAAATTTAATGGGATTTCAGAGTCTATTGTAACCTTGGAAGGGTAAATTAATGAGTTGGAATTAAAGGCACAAGGTAGTAATCTTTCTTCTCAGGAGTGGGATCAGGTGAAGCAGTTTAGATCGAATCTCTAGAGGCTGTACAGGTTTGAAGAAAGTATTTGGTTTCAAAGAGTAAGAACGAGATGGATTAAAGGAAGGGACAGAAACACCAGATTTTTTCACCTCTGTGCTCTGAACAGTAGGAGAAATGCAATTACAAGTCTGAAGATTAATGGGACTGTTGTTTCAGATCTGTCCTTGATTAAGACCCACATTTCGAATTTTTTCAAGACAGCGTTTAATTCCATTTCTACAATGGAAGTGGAGGATTTATTGCTGGATTTTTCTAAACTGTCTGGGTACCAGTCTACAAAACTAGAGGAGCAGTTTTCTGAACAGGAAGTTTGGCAAGCTATAGCAACCTCGGACAGTTCTAAATCTCCTGGTCCGGATGGTTTCACAATGGGTTTCTTCAAGAAATGCTGGCCAAATTTAAAGGAGCATGTATTGAAATTTTTTAATGATTTTTACTTCGGAAGAAAGTGGGAGCATGGTGTAAATCACGCCTTTATTACTCTAATTCCAAAGATTTTGAATCCGGAAAAGGTTGAAGACTATCGTCCAATTAGCCTTGTAGGAAGTTTGTATAAGATACTATCAAAAGTCCTATCCAAGAGACTAAGCGGCTGTGTTGGTGACATTATCAGCCCTTTCCAGTTTGCTTTTATACCGGGGAGACAGTTGTTGGACTGTGCCTTTATTGCAAATGAAGGGATCGATTATTGGAGAAAACAAGGACTACAAGGGGTTGTATTTAAAGTTGACTTTCGTAGAGCGTACGACTCTGTTGAATGGCCAATATTAAACAGAGCAATGAAGGAGATGGGTTTTGGGTCTAGATGGTGTTCGTGGATCTCACAGTCTCTCTCTTCTGCTTCAATTTCGGTTCTTGTGAATGGGTCTCCCTCAGAAGAGTTTCCAATGGCTAAGGGACTTAGACAAGGTTGTAGTCTCTCTCCGCTTCTCTTTAATATAGTTGGTGAGTTGTTGCATTTGATGCTCGATAAAGCAGTTGAGAAAGGTCTTTCTCAAGGTTTTGTTATTGGGAATTCTGAAGATTCCTTTCGGTTATCTCATCTTCAGTTTGGCGATGATCTCATAATTTTTTGCCAAGCTTCACTTGCTCAGATTAAAAATGTGAATAGAGTGTTGAGGATTTTCAGTATTATGGCGGGGTTGCATCTAAACCTGAAGAAGAGTAAACTTTTTGGTGTTAATATTGATGAGGATATCTTACTAGATTGGGCATTGGAAGTGGGCTGTTCTGTTGATCATTTTCCCACAGATTACTTGGGACTTCCAATCGGTGCTAAGAGGAGTTTTGAAGCCTTATGGGATCCAGTCTTTAAAAATTTTAACTCCAAACTAGCTGGGTGGAAAGCCTCGTCTTTCGTTGGCTGGCAGGACAGTTTTGTTGAAGTCTGTGTTATCTTCCCTACCAATTTTTTTCCTATCATTCTTTAAAATGCCTTGCAAAGTTGGGAAGAAATTAAATTCTTTAATGGCCAATTTTTTGTGGGGTGACAGTGCGAAAAAAAGGAAGATTCACTGGGTTAGTTGGAGTACTGTTTGTAAACCTTTGAACAGCGATGGCCTTGGGGTTCTTGACTTGAATCTTTCTAATCGAGCATTGTTGGGAAAATGGGTGTGGAAGTTTGCAAACGAAAAGAATTCCCTATGGAAAAGAGTGTTATGTAGCAAGCAAAAGGTTAGTTGCAATGTTATGTCTATTAGTAAGGTCATCTCTCCAAAATCTTCTTGGAATTTGAAAAGTATTGCTAATAATTTTTTGAAGAATGATTCGGGGGGGAGAGTGTCTTAGATCATTTTCGAAGTTACAAGTAGGAAATGGAAAGTCCATATCATTTTGGATTGATCCATGGGTGGATGAGGTTCCTCTAAAAGATCTGTTCCCTAGAATTTTTGCACTCTCTACTAACAAATGGGGTAAGGTTGCTGAATTTGGAAGTTTTGAGTTGAATGGTTGGGTGTGGAACATTCTTACTAGGAGGAATTTGTCGGATTGGGAATTAGATCAATGGATGGATTTGATGGTGAAATTAAAGGATGTAAAACTCACTGATTCGGTAGAAGACTTTCTCTCCTAGTCTGCAAGTGGTGATGGGTTATTCTCAGTAAAATCGTGCAGGAAAGCTCTTGGAGGGAAAGCTGGGGGGTAATGATTTGTGGTCAAAAGGGGTGTGGTTGGGTTTGTCTCCGCCTTGTGTTGAAGCTTTTCTGTGGCAGTTAGCTCATCAGAAAGTTGCAGCTAAAGTGGAGTTAGTGAGAAGAGGAATGTCTTTAGAAGAAGATATCCTCTTTCCGTTTTGCAAGGAACATGAGGAATCAGTGCAACACTTGTTTATTACATGCTTTGTAGTGTGGGAATTATGGAATAGAGTGGTTAGATTCTGGGATTTATCTATAGTGTTACCATAGGACCCTGCTTCTTTACTTAACTCATGGGGGAATTTGAGGGTGAATTCTTTGATTTGGAAGTTTATCCCGGGAGTTGTTTTTTGGTCTACTTGGAAAGCAAGGAATGCGATTGTGTTTGAAGGATTAAACCTTGATAGGTTGTCTCTCTTTTTCCTTGTGAGATTTAGGCTATCTAAATGGTTCCTAGCGAAGTATCCTAAATTTCATATACAAGAGGATCTGCTTATTGGGGATCCATCACTTGCTGATGGTATTTCTGTTCCTAAACCTAAGGATTATTCTAAGTTTTGCTGGCTCCCTCCCCCTGTTGATTTCTTGAAGATGAATGTCGATGGAGCTGTGAGGTTAAATGACTCGGTTGGAGGTATTGGAGGCATTTTAAGAGACTGGAATAGCTGTACTCTTCTGACTTTTTCAGAGAATATTGGCCAAGGTCCTCCACCAGTTGTTGAATTAAAGGCTATTAAAAGAGGCATTGAAATTTTTTTGGCATCACGTTGGTCTGCTGTCAGTAGGTTGGTTGTTGAGAGTGATTGCAAGTCAGCAGTGGAGTGGATACATTCCCCCTCTTTGGCTCCAGTTTTCATATTGCCTTTAGTTAAAGAAATTTTGTTGATCATTTCTGAAAAGGTGGTGTTAATTAGGTTGATTCCAAAGGCTTGTAATGGGGAGGCAGATAGTTTAGCAAAGAAAGGGATAGGTTGATTGTATAATTTTAGTTGTATGTTTCATTCTATGGTCAGTAGGATTTTGAAGTAGGTGAAGTTGTTAAGTCTTATGTAATCTCTTCGGATGTAATTGTTAAGGCTTATGTAATTCTGGTTAAGTAATAAAATGAGACACTCTTTTCCTCCCTCCACTACTTGATCCTTTCTGTTAGGAAAAAGTTATTTATGAGGGAGGTTTTTAATGAGGCCTTCTATTTCTATAAAAAAAAAGTACCAAATGGAATATTGAATCATAGGTTGACTACCAATATATATATATCATGAATAAATGCTATTTTGCATTCAAAGCTGTAGATATTCTTTGAATTCTATGTTGGATGTGATATTTCTATTTACTTCTGATCTTGTTTATGTAATTTTATCTATTTACAGGAAGCTGTGAGACTTAAACCAACATTTTTTGACGCCTACCTAAACCTTGGAAATGTTTATAAGGTAAGCTATAATCGATTATGCTAGTTAGGTTGGGCAGCTGCAATGCAGGACAGGTATCTGGAGAAAAACACATTCTTTTGCCTTTTCCAGGCTTTGGGAATGCCTAAAGAGGCAATTTTATGCTATCAACGAGCTCTTCAGGTGCGACCGGATTATGCTATGGCCTATGGTAAGTTGTGATATCTATACCACTGTCCTTCACTATGGACACCTGAGTATTTTGTAGTATAATCGCCACTCTAAAACTTTTACTGATGATAGTTTTATTGCTTTATTATTGGCCACTCTTTTATTGAATTTATGCAACAATCAGAAAGTTTAGGCACTCTAAAAAGTCTGTGGGGCAATGTAAATTTATCTGATTCAAGTAAACATCTTTAAGCAAGCATGATGTAGTAGGACAACTTTGTAGAGGCATTTTTTCAGGCTTTAGAGGTACATTTGTTATTTAGAGTTTCTCGATGCGTGGAGTTTAATATTTGAATTAGCTAATCAATGATCAAGGTTTGGGCTGAAATGAATGTAGAAAATCAAATCACGAGTCTTTCACGCTTTCTTGGACTCTTGGGAGCTATAAATAGCAACTCATGAGTGCTGTAATTTGTTTTATTAGGTTTTTTTTGTAGGGACCTATTGAGTTGTTTACAGTTTTAAAACAGTGCTAAATTTTAGGCAATTGCTACACAGACCTAGATTTAAGTGTGGTTCATCGCATAACACAAATCTCTGGTGCATAATTTTCTGGAAAGTTCTGTAAAAATGTCCTTTAATTGGTTGAAGGATCAGATTGCTGGAATGAAGGAAATTTTGACTTGTGGACATGTAATACCAAAAGTTTATCAAGTACTGTAATGATTATCAAAGTGGAAACTACCATAATAGTGTCAACTCTTAAAACCTGACTAATATTTAAGTAAAATAGAACCTCCCATTTCTATCATTAAATTAAGAATTTTATCATCAATAAAGTGCCTATTCGAAGTCCTTACCATGTCCATCATAATTTTCTTTTGGCTAACATGTCATTTATGCATTATTTTGCATTAAATTAAGGCACGTGATGTATAGTGGCTTTGGCATGTCTTTTTTTTTTTTTGATAAAATAAGGCCTTATTAAAAACCCCCTTCTTATCCTACATGTTATAAACATAACATGAAGGACATTGGAAGGAGGAAAAGAGTGCCTCTAACTTTTATTAATTAGAACAATAAAACACCTCCACACCTCAACAGCTAACAACTTCTTACAAAACAAAAAACCATAAATCTGAAAACAAAACACACCCTGAAACTCCCTAAATAAAAACTACCAAGGCATAACACCTTAACCATTACACAAACCTAAAGGTCAGCCTATACCAGCTTTAGCTAATTCATCCGCTTCCCAATTTGCTGCTCTCGAGATGAGCCTTGTGATAATACCCTTCCTCTCCACAGTAGAAGCTATATCCCTTACCAAGGAATGAAACAAAATAGTACTAAGGTTCAGATTATTAATCCACTTCAGAGCAGTAGAAGAATCCGATTCCAAAATGATCCTCTGATTTGAAAAGAAATCAGCTTCAACTTCCTCAATAAGAATCAACCCTCTCTTGATCGCCAAAAGCTCTTCGAGTAAGGGAGGACCTCCCCCTACCTTCTCTAAAAATGACCCAAGCACCATCCCACTGCCATCTCTAGTCAAGCCACCTATTCCACCCTTATCCCAACCTTTGACCATTGCACCATCAACATTAACTTTTAAGAACCCTATCGGAGGACTCCACCTAGAAGAAGGAAGATACCTCTTATTCAGATTGACATGTTGATCTGCTAGTTTTAAATCCCCCATCAAGGAATCAAAATGAAAATGAACATCCTTATCTGATGTTTCAAACCAAGAAACAGTTCTGAAACGTGAAATGAAGAACAACAGCGTTGAATCTACCTTCCCATTCTGGAAAATCACCTCATTCCTACATTTCCAAACAGATCACAACACTGCTCTTGAAATAAACTTCCATATATGAGATCGCGGCACTAGGTCATCTCAAGCAATTAAGAAGTCCATCAACGAACCAGGAACCACAAAGAAAACATTCCATAACTTTAAAAACTTAGCCCACAAAACCCATACCACTTCACAGTGAAGAAACAAATGAGAGACCGACTCATTGTACTTCCTGCACAAAGGGCAGACAGAGTCTTCAACCCCAGAAACTCCTCTCTTCAGCAATTCCTCTTTCACCGCAACTCTATGATGAGCAAGTTGCCAAACAAAAGATTCCACACGTGGTGGAGCTATTCCTTTCCAAACATACCGTTCCCAATTACTTTCTAATTGATCAATACCCTCTTTATCAAAATAGGTCTTCATGCATGATTTTGCTGTAAAACAACCCTCTTCATTTCCCAACCAAATCCAACAATCTTCCTCTACTAGAGACAAAGAAGAGCTATTCAACAGAGAGATAATTTACAGCCACTGCTCAACCTCCCAATCCACCAAATTCCTTCTCATTTGAATATCCCAAACCCAACCCGAATCATTGTGCAATCTGAATTCTGCAACCTTACCCTCTTTGTCATTCGAAAGAGCAAATAACCTTGGAAACCTATCTTTTAGAGGAGCCGAACCCAACCAAACATCATGCCAAAACTGAACAGTTTCTCTATTTCCAGCCCTAACACAAATTTCTCCTAAAACAGTACCCAAATGCATCACTTGAAAAGTTCTTAACAACTCCTCTCCAAATCCACGAACTACGAGCTGTCCAAGTATTCCGGATCATCAATGAATTAGGATCCATATTGTAAACACAACACACAACTGATTTCCACCAAGAATTTTTCTCTGCAGCAAATTTTCACACCCATTTCCCCATAAGAGCCCTGTTTAATAACAGCAGATTCGGAATCCCTAAACCCCCCAACTTCTTTGGTTTACACACCAAATCCCACTTGATCCAATGAATGTTCTTTTTATCTGATGATCCCCCCCATAGAAACGATGCCATGATAGAGTTTAGTTTGTTGAGAACACTAATAGGGATCCGAAAAATAGAAAGATAGTGAATTGGAATAGAGCACAACACCGATTTGACCAAGACAACCCTTCCAGCCAGAGATAAAGACTTGGCCTTCCAACCAGCCAAATTATTATAAAATTTTTGTACAATCGGTTCCCACAGGGAAAAAGAATTCCTCTTGGCCCCCAATGGAAGACCTAAGTACTCCGAAGGAAAAACTCCCCTTATGCACCCTATTTCCTTTGCCCATGAAACTAGTTCCTCCTCCCCCACATTAATTCCAAAAATTCTGCTCTTAGACAGATTCAACTTCAAACCCACCATCAGTTCATAAATTAAAAGCACCCTTCTAATATTCACCAAATCATGAATAGAAGCCTTACTAAAAATTATTAAATCATCCGCAAATTGCAAATGAGATAACATGAAAGAACGATCATTAGAGCCTAATTCAAAACCCGAAAACAGCCCCTTGTTCACTGCTTTTACCAACATTAAATGTAGCAATTCCCCTCCCAAATTGAACAACAAAGGGGATAACGAGCAGCCCTGCCTTAGCCCTCTAGTAATGTGAATTTTCTCCGTAGGTGTGCCATTTACCAAAACTGAAATGGAAGTTGTTGAAACACACTTGTACATCCAAGAACTACATCTAGCTCCAAACCCCATTTTACTCATTATTTTCAGCAAGATCCTCCAATCAACCGTATCAAAAGCTCTTTTGAAATCCACCTTAAAAACAACTCCCTTCAATCCTTTTTCCTCCAACAATCAATGCCTTCATTTGCTATAAACGAGCAATCTAAAATGTCTTTTAAACAAAAATTATGCGAAGTTGCTGCAGTTTGTGTCATTACACAATAATTTCCAAATTATAACGAATGGTGTTAAGCAATCATTCTTTCTGCAGGCAATTTGGCTAGTATTTATTTTGAACAACGTAACCTGGATATGGTTATTCTCAACTACAAGAGAGCCATTGCTTTTGACTCAGGATTCTTGGAGGCATATAACAACTTGGTTAGTCCTATTATTACTTTGGATTGGTTGCTAATTTAGTACGTACTAAGTCTTTCTGATTTCTGTGGCCACTCTTTCTTTTTTTTGATAGGAATAATAGGCCTCATTAAAAACCTCCCTCTTAGTTAGCTCTTGGAAAGAGTAACTATCGGAAGGAGGAAAAGAGTGCCTTAGTTTATTGAATAGAGAAACTATTACAATAAATTATACCAATACAATTAGGGCATCAGAATAAAACTATAATCTTAAAACACCCTATAAAAATACCCTTACAATCAACCAATCCCATCCTTAGCTAATTTATCTGCTTCCCAATTACATCCCCTAGGAATCCATCGAATAATAATCGCCCTCTCATGAACTAAGGACACAATATCCTCAACAAGTGAACTAAGAAACTAGGAACAGAATTAGGCAGCAGAATCCAGTCTACAGCAGATTTACAGTCACTTTCTAGGATCAATCTTCCCTTTGCCGCCCAATCTGATGATAGGAAAATGTCTAGGCCTTTTTTAATAGCTTTTAGTTCAGCCAACGGAGGAGGGCCTGGACCAATACTAACAGAGAAGGTCGATAGGATAATGCTATTACAATCTCTCAAAATACCTCCAATTCCTCCCTTCATCCCATCAGACTTGACAGCCCCATCAACATTAAATTTGTAAAAATCTGTAGGGGGAGGCTGCCAACTTTGTTTCGAACTCCTATGAGTATTCTGGTAACCAAACCTGTCTGCTAGAGAGGGGTCCCCTACCAACAAATCAACTTGAATTTGGATATTAGGAAACTTTGCTAGAAACCATCTAGCCAACCTAAATCTTATTCGGAAAAAGAGAGGTTATATCAAGGCTAGAATTTTCACTATTTTTTTTGATAGGAATAGGAGGTCTCGTTAGGAACCTCCCTCATAGTTGACTCAGGATGGAAACTAATTGAGGGAGGAAAAGAGCACCTCAGTATATTAATAAACCAGGATTACATAAGATACACCTAACATTCTGACCCTGAATAACACAGGATAGACATAACACTCTAACCCTCGAAAATAAAACATGACATTAATACAAATAGCGATGGGAAACAAAAACCCATCCGCCTAACCCAACCTCAGCTAGTTCCTGAAGTTCAACATTAAGCCTTCAACACTCAACCGATCCCCTGTTAGCTTACCTATCGGCCTCCATATTGCAACTCCTAGAAACCCATCTAAGAACGACGCCCTTGGCAGTAGCAAGAACTCTAATTTCCTCCACCAATTGACTGAAAAGAGTAGGGGCAGTTTGCAGTTTTAAAATCCAATCCATTGCACATTTGCTATCACTTTCCAAAATAAGTCTCCCCTTGTTGGCCCAATCGGAAGAAAAGAAGAAGACCAATCCTTTAATAATAGCTTTCAGTTCAGTCAGTATAGGGGGACCAGGCCCTACTGCAGAGGAAAAATTAGCTAAAGTGCAATTTAAGGAGTCTCTCAAAACCCCACCAATACCACCCTGCATCCCATCTCCCATTACTGCCCCGTCAACATTGAGTTTGAACATATCCAATGGCGGTGGAGTCCAGCAAATAACCTTCTTAGTACTCATACTAGAGAGAAGTTTATCCGCCCGCGTGGGATCTCCTACTAGAAGGTCAGTCTGAATCCGAACCCCAGGGTATTTAGCCAAGAACCATTTAGCCAATCTAAATCTAGTGATAAAGAACAGGACAGTAGAGTCACATTTGCCGTTTTCAAAAACAACCTGATTTCTAGCCTTCCAAATAGACCAAAAGATGACAGCCGGAATAAACCTCCAAATAATGGAATTATTCCTTAGGTTCGACCACGAGCACAAAATAGAAGAAGGGTCTTGAGGCAACACCGTAGAGATATTCCATAACCGTAGAAATTTGCTCCACAAATCCGAGGCAACAGTGCACGATAGGAACAGGTGTGCAATAGATTCATTCTGAGAATGACAAAATGGACAAAGAACATCCGAAATCTGAATTCCTCTTCTCTTCAATTCCACTCTCACTGCCACTTTCTGATGACAGATCTGCCATAAAAACGTTTGTACTCTAGGAGGTGCCAAACCATCCCAAACCCACTTCTTCCATTCAAAACTCCCTTCAGTCCTACCTTGTAACGACAATCTACATGATTTGACCGAGAAAATGCCATCCCCCTTTCCAGACCATCCCAAGAAGTCTTCCACATATTGTGACAGGGAATGGGGAGGGTTGTTTTTCAGCTAAATCTTGTGCGAAGTGCTATTTTGATTGGGCTGGTAATGAGGAAGATGATGGTACTTGGGACAATATTGTATGGACATGGGTTGCTCCTCCTCGAGTCGAAACTTTTGTTTGGCAGGCTGCTCATCAGAGAGTGGCAGTTAGAGAGGAATTGATAAAGCGAGGAGTTTCAGGGATTGAAGACTCGTTATGTCCTTTGTGTGGTAAGTGTGTGGAGTCGGTTTCTAACCTATTTGTTCATTGTGAGGTTGTCAGCGGCCTGTGGTATAGATTCTTGTCATCTTGGAATGTATCTTTTGTGCCACCTCAGACTTTGTTGGATTTCATAATCGTTTGGAATGATTTAATCCCGAAATCCACCATTTGGAAGTTCATCCCTAGGGCGGTGCTTTGGACGGTTTGGAAGTGTAGAAATGATATTATTTTTGGGAAAGGAAAGGTGGATGGCCCGTTATTGTTCTTCCTTGTTCGTTTTAGAATTGCATCATGGTTTGTCGCGAGATTCAATGATGTGCAGATAAATTTTGATTCTCTAGTGGGTTATATTAAAATAGCTGATTTGGGGGTAAGAATGAAGAAGGATTCTATTTCTTCCTCGTGTTGGACTGCTCCTCCCTTGGGTTACGTTAAATTAAATGTTGATGGTGCGATGTCTAAGGAGTGGGATAAAGGAGGCATTGGTGGATTATTAAGGGATGCTCAAGGGTTGCAGCAGGGTTCGTTTTCCGAAAGGATTGGGGGGGGGTCCTATTCTTTCAGAGCTATTAGCTATAAAAAGAGGGCTGATGTATATTGAGGAGAAATCTTTGGTTTCATTTCCAAGGGTCATATTGGAATCAGATTCCCTTAATGCACTGAAATGGATTAAAAAATCCGGGTGTATGTACTCCTATGTTCCAGCCGTTGGTGAAAGACATTGCTGCATTAGTGGAGAGTAGAGGGGTAATTGTTAGGCATATTTTGAGAGCTGCTAATTGTGAAGCGGATAAACTAGCTAAAGAAGGAATAGGATGAATATTAGATTATTGGCTAGGTTGCACAATTATTGAGCTGGTTTTTATGTTCTGTGTTTGGTTTTTTAAGTTTTATGTTGTAACAGAACTTCTTAGGATGGATATGTATTATTCTGGTATTAATGAATTTTTAGGCACTCTTTTCCTCCTTCCCATGCCCTTCATGTTATTGTTGTAACATGGAGGTCAAGAAGGGGGTTTTTAACGAGGCCTATCCAATTTCTATCAAAAAAAAAAAAATGACAAAAGCAATCCACTGGTCCAATTCCCAATCACACAAATTTCTTCTAAGTTGAATATTCCAAACCCACACATCATCTTCATACTCACAAAATCAGAAACCATCCCCCCTTTGTTCGTCGACAAAGCAAAAATTCTCGGGAAAAGGCTTTTTAAAGGCAAATTAGAAATCCAAACATCATTCCAGAAAGCAATCGACCGCCCATTTCCAACATTGAACTTAGAATTTTGTCTTAAACAACCACCAATCTGATCATTCTTAGCATAGTTACCAAGGATACCTCTCCATATCCAGGAATCAGAAGGTGAATTCGCTTCTGAAATTGAAAGAGACATAGAGCTAACATTGTTTTTGCTGCAAATCAGATTCTTCCACAGACTATATTTTTAATTAGCAAATTTCCAAACCCATTTCCCAAGTAGGACCTATTAATCAGCCTTAAGTCGAGTATTCCCAGACCACCCTCTTCAATTGGTTGACAAACCGAATTCCAATTCACCCAGTGGATGCGTTTTTTATCAAGATCTTCACCCCAAAGGAAGTTGGCCATCAACGAGTTCAAGTTCTGAGACACTTTGTGAGGAATCTTGAAAATAGATAGAAAAAAAATGGGCAAGGATGAAAGTACTGATTTAACCAAAACAAGTATGCCCGCCAACGACAGCGATTTGGCTTTCCACCCAGATAATTTCTTATTAAAATTCTGGACAACCGATTCCCACATACCTACTGAATTTTTCCTAGTTCCAATCGGTAAACCGAGATAAGACATTGGAAAAGACCCCACTCCACAGCTTGCTTTCCTAGCACAATCTTAAACCCTGTCAGCTTCCATATTAACCCCAAAAACAGAACACTTAGACAAGTTTAAGTGTAACCCAGACATAACACCGAAGACCCTCAATACTCTCCTAATATTTAGAATTTGCATTGGAGAATATCTGCAGAAGAGGATTAAATCATTTGCAAACTGCAGGTGTGTCAACTGGAAGGAATTACCAACCCTCCCAATGCTGAACCCTTGGAACAGACCTATATCAGCAGTCTTAATCAACATAAGGTTTAATAATTCCCCCACTAAATTGAATAGAAGAGGGGATAGGCTACACCCTTGTCTCAACCCTTTGCTAATATTGAATTCCTCAGTAGGGGAACCATTAACTAACACCGAAATAGAGGCAGAGGAAACACAACATTTAATCCATGAAATCCATTTATCCCCAAAACCCATTACCTTCAAAATTCTGAATAATATAGGCCACTAAACCGAATCGTAGGCCTTACGGAAATCAGCTTTAAAGACAACTCCTTTTCTCCCTAGTTTTCTCCAATATTCGATTCCTTCATTTGCCAACAGAGCACAATCTAACAATTGCCTGCCCGGAATAAATGCGAACTGTGAAGGGCTTACCAAACCATAAATGACAGAGACTAACCTTTTCGAGAGTACTTTAGAAATAATCTTATAAAGACTGCCAACAAGACTAATAGGTCTGAAATCCTCAATTCCCTGTGGATTCACCTTCTTAGGAATTAACGTAATAAAGGAATGATTAACTCCATTTTCCCATATTTTCCCTCTCTGAAAATCTTGAACAAACTGCATGATAAGGTCCTTCAGTATAGTCCAGAATTTTTTTAAAGAAACCCATAGTAAAGCCATCTGGACCAGGTGCCTTAGCACTGTCCGACTTAAATACAACATCCCACACTTCCTGTTCAGAAAAATCAGCCTCTAACCCAGCCTTTTGTTCCTCTGTCAGTTTTGCAAAATTCAGGTTACATTCCTCCACCTCCAGAGATGTTATCTCATTATAATTGACTTTAAAATAATCAAAGATAGCTGCTCTAATCAACCTGGGATCAGAGATATCTATCCCAGTCACTTTCAAAGACGAAATAGCATTCATTCTGCTCCTATTAAGTGCACAAATGTGGTAAAATCTGGTATTTCTATCCCCATCCTTAATCCATTTAATTCTTGATTTTTGAAACCAAATACTCTCCTCCTTCCTATGCAGACCCCACAATTCATTCCTCCAAGCTACTAGTTGGCCCCATTCTTGTGCAGAAATTCCCCTATCCTGAGACTTTAATTCCAAGTCATTTATCCTGTTTTCCATCTCTGATATCTGTTCTGAAATCCCCATATTGTTACTGTTTGGCCACTTTTTAATTGCTTTCTTTGTTCCTTGAAGAATACTCAACATACCCCTTCGTGCATTCTCCCTCTTTAAATCATACACAACATTTTGAACCAGCCCCTCAAACCCATCATCCTCTAGTAAATATTTAAAAAACCAGAAAGGTTTAGGTCCCCAATTGTTGAGATCTTCTTCAAGTACTATAGGATTATGATCAGATAATGATTTCGGCAACAATTTCTGGATAACTTTTGGAAATACCTGAAAAAATGCACCACTTATTAGAAAACGATCTAATCTAATCCACGTGGAAGCTTCTCTATTATTGCACCAAGTAAATCTGCCTCCAACTAAAGGTAGATCCATCAGGTTTAGATGTAGGACAAAGTTGGAAAATAACTCCAATGAATGCCAATTCTGAGCAACTCCAATCTTCTCCTCGGGATCTAAATAAGCGTTGAAATCCCCCCTAAGCATACAGGCAAATCAAGCTGTTGTGTAAAACACATAAGCTCCCTTAAAAACTCCTCTTTATCAGCCTCAACCGACGACCCATACACATTAATAACCACACAGTCGAAGTTAACACTCCTAAACTTTCCAGATAAAGCAATGAATCTATTGTGTTTAAACTCCCTGCTAACTTCAAACAGATTTTCATTCCACATACATATTAAACCCCTTGCAGAACCAGTAGCTGGCTGAAAGCTAGAGCCTTTCAGGAAGTTACCCCCTAACTTCCTAAACAATCCCTTTTGGCATTTATTCAACTTAGTTTCCTGAAGAAACAGAATCATCGGTTTGATATTCGAAACTAATCTAGCAACTGCTCTTGATTTTTCCCTTTTTCCCAGCCCCCTCACATTCCATGACATCAATTTGATTTGTGACATAATTACTACAAGCAACAAACCTTTAGTATCCTGAAAAAATCAGTCAAGAGCTTCTAAGAGGCCCTTTTAGCTCCATCTTCAAGATCTCCTTTTCCAGAACATGATTACCCCCTTTGAAAGAGATCCCCAACATATCACAAACATCCCAAGTAGCAGCAGCCTCCAATCTAGCTTCGATAGATTTGTTAGGGGACACAAAATTAACACTGATTTGATCCATATATTCCCTATCCAGACATTGAACAGGAATTTTGGAAGAGGACAAAATCTCCTTTCTTTTGAACTGACCTTCCATAATTAACTCTGAACTGATTCCATCTTGATTCACTACATTTCTCTGCCTTACACACGATCTGGAAGAGCTATCCTCAGTCAGGCCAATCTGTTTATCATCCTTTATCCTTTTATTCTTCTTTTGAACTAACCTTCCATAATTAACTCTGAACTGATTCCATCTTGATTTACTACATTTCTCTGCCTTACACACGATCTGGAAGAGCTATCCTCAGTCAGGCCAATCTGTTTATCATCCTTTATCCTTTTATTCTTCTTTGAACCAGCCCTCTGTTGGACAGAGAGTTCGTCTCTCTCAAAATCATTAAAATTCAGTGTATTAGTTGCTTCATTCTCCTATCGACTTCTCAAGCCAACATGCTGCTCTTTAACCATATCAACATCCTGTTCAGTGTTTGACATTTCTTTCTCTCCCCCTGTCTTTTCTTTCTCCAACGTAACTGCACCCTCCTCTACAACTTCTCTATGATTAACTGAAATGGTATTGAGCTGGCACATAAATCTACCAGTACCATTCTTCTCCCCAACCCACTTAAGAATAAATGCAGGCTCAGTAGGGATAATTTTCCTTATTGGTGAAAAATCAACCCCAATTTCATCTGATTGGGCTTTATCCTCTGATTCAAAAGTTTCCCTTAATCCCAGCCCCACGTGATTCCTGTTCTGGTTACTCATATTTTCCATAAAAACTGACAGCCCACAATTAGCAATTTCTTCAGTTGACTTACTCGATGGGACTTGTCCCCTACTGACTCCATTCACTCCACTATTCTGTTTATTATTCAGCCAAGATAAGACTTTATGCCTGGCTTCCTCTGATAACTCCTGATTAGTAGCTGCTGCCAGAGTAGAGTGGCCACTCTTTCTTGACATGTTAAAATCAGGGTAATGCTTTGAAAGAAGCCGGAAGAGTTGATGAAGCAATGCAATGCTATAGGGTAGGGTTGTTTTAGCTATGAGGCTCTGCTATCCTTCTGATTTCTTTCTTTAACATGCCTTTCCAGATTTTATTATGATTGTGCATCTGTTGTGTTATGAAGCAATGTCTTGCCCTGCAACCTAACCATCCTCAGGCACTTACAAACCTAGGAAATATATATATGGAATGGTTTGTACTGCACTGACTATGCTTTTGTTGAATCATTCTGGTTATGTTGGTAGGATTTCATCATGAGATATTAATTCTTATTTGTAGGAATATGTTGAGTGCTGCTGCTTCATGCTACAAGGCAACTTTATCTGTAACTGCAGGACTTTCTGCTCCTTTCAACAATTTAGCAATCATTTACAAACAGCAGGTAGGTGTATCTTCTCTTACGAATACTCATTGTTTATATACACTGCTGATGTACTGTTTCCTTTCCCTTTTCTTTTCTTTTACAGGGTAATCTAGCAGATGCTATATCTTGTTACACCGAAGTTCTTCGTATTGATCCTACGGCTGCTGATGCAATTGTCAACCGAGGGAATACATATAAGGAGAGTGGAAGAGTAAATGAAGCCATTCAAGACTACATACGGGCAATTAACATTAGGCCTGCAATGGCTGAAGCACATGCCAATTTGGCTTCAGCTTACAAGGACAGGTAGGTGATACACTTAAATGGAGCCTTTTTCTTCTGTATGGAATCATGCTTGTTTCAATGTCTTCTGCTTTTAACATCTTGCAGTGGGCATGTTGAGGCTGCGATAAAAAGCTACAAGCAGGCACTGGTTCTTCGTCCTGATTTTCCCGAAGCAACCTGTAACCTTCTGCATACATTACAGGTATAGAACTGTAGATTGTAACAGAATAAATTAGAGTTTGATTGTAATTTAATTACTATAGTTTTATTTTATTTTTTCTTTGTACTCTGCATCTTATAAATTAAGAGATTAGATAGGATTAGATAGAATATTAGTTAGGTTAAGTTAACTTCTAATTGGACTCTAAGTTAGAGTTGTAAATCTGCCTGTATAAGGCCTAACTTATGTAGTCATTTTCAATGAGAAAAATTACAGAGAATACATTTTATTGCCTGAAGTGCATATTTGCTTCTGCCCCCGAGTTTTTCTCTCCTAAATCTAATTACTGAAGTGCATATTTTAACAAACTGGGAATATTTCATTTATCCTTGTTTGTGAGTCAGCAGATAGTCTACTTGAGCACGTTTACCGTCAAGTTTTGTTGATTAATGACTATTTGCTTCTGCCCCCGAGTTTTTCTCTCCTAAATCTTCAGATAAGCTGTAATGTTATTTTAAAATTCATGGGAAGATGGGTTTAAAATAAAGCCTGTTTCATGAACACGTATATTTTGTTTTTTCTTTCCTTGCTAAGTTTTGTCTGTTGGTATTTGATCAAATGGTCCCTGGATAATGTGAAATGACAAAGGGAGAACAGAGGTGTGCACTTTTATCTGTCACGTTATATGTAAAATAGCTTTGTGGTTTGACAGTTCATGTGTTTTTTACCAGAGATTATATCATATTAGCTGCCTTTTATAACTCAGTTTATTTGTTTTTCTGTTTGCAATTTATAAATTTGATACATCCTTGGTTAGTGTGTTTGCGAATGGGAGGATCGGGAGAATAAGTTTATTGAAGTAGAAGGCATACTCAGGAGACAAATTAAGGTTCATGCTCGATCTGCTTTGATCTCTATTACTCCTTTTCCCTTGGCATTGTTGTTTTGCTTTGAATTCCCTTCCCGGTTGATTCCTTGCCTAGAAGCATTGACAGTTTGTTTTACCCTTCAGACGTCAGCTATTCCTAGTGTGCAGCCTTTCCATGCAATAGCCTATCCTATTGATCCAATGCTTGCACTAGATATCAGGCAAGTTGGGTGATTGTTTTGGATGCGATTAAAATATGAACTTTACAGTTTGTTATCTGATCGATTTCTGTTTGTTGTAGTCGTAAATATGCAGCACACTGCTCTGTTATTGCTTCCCGTTATTCCCTATCTCCTTTCAACTATCCTGCACCCTTTCCTGGTGAGAGTGGCAATGGACGCCTTAGGGTGGGGTATGTTTTGAGATCTCTCTTCCTCTGTCTCTCTTTTCTCCCTCTCCCTGGTCCTTTAATAGGTATTATGGCTTTTCAGATATGTGAGTAGTGATTTTGGTAACCATCCCCTATCTCATCTTATGGGCTCAGTGTTTGGAATGCACAACAGAGAAAATGTCGAGGTTTGTAAAATTTTCTCCTCACATAGGACCCTAATTAGACCATCTGTCTTTTCAAACATTTTCTATGTTTTGGTCTGTACATTCTAGAACTGCTTGTTTGCAGGTGTTTTGCTATGCATTGAGTCCAAATGACAGAACAGAGTGGAGGTTGCGTATACAGTCAGAAGCAGAACACTTCATAGATGTATCATCTATGTCCTCTGATATGATTGCAAAGATGATAAATGAGGACAAAATACAAATTCTTGTCAATCTTAATGGTTATACTAAGGTAAACTTCTTCTATTTGGTAATTCAGTTGAAACTCATATGGGGAAAGGAAATATGTTTGCTTACATTTGGTTCCGCTTGATTCGAAGGATTAATTTCCTCTGAACCAAATTTATATGACAATACTTGGTCTACCTCTTGTAAACGCTTGTTGTTTCTGTTCTGATTTTATTTATTTGTTTAATTGCTTTTGAATCTGATATTTCAGGGAGCAAGAAATGAAATATTTGCAATGCAACCTGCTCCTATTCAGATTTCTTACATGGGATTTCCTGGGACTACTGGTGCATCATATATACACTATTTGGTCACTGATGAGGTTGGTGAACAATAGATCACTGTTTAGTTATGGTTCTAAGTTCATCCTATTTTGTTTTTGTTTCTGTTTTTGCTTTTTTACATCATTTACTCTCTGTATTGCAGTTTGTTTCACCTCTTTGCTTTTCTCATATCTACTCTGAGAAGCTTGTACACCTTCCTCATTGTTACTTTGTAAATGACTATAAACAGGTTAGAATTGCTTCCTTTTCTCTGTATGTTATTAGTATCATGTTTTTTCTGGGTTCCTTATTCCCTTCTTTGCATTGCAATCATCACTAGAAAAATCTTGATGTCTTGCATCCAAACTGCCTGCCCAAGAGATCTGATTATGGGCTACCAGAAGACAAATTTATCTTTGCATGTTTCAATCAGCTGTACAAGATGGATCCTGACATTTTCAGCACATGGTAAATATTCACCAGTCTTTTATCCTGTTTTATTTGCTTGTTTATCTTCATACTTAAGTCTTGTTACAATCAATCTCAGGTACAATATTCTTAAGCGGGTTTCAAATAGTGCTCTTTGGCTGCTTCGATTCCCTGCTGCTGGGGAAATGAGACTTCGTGCATGTAGGTGTTCTAGTGTCTCAGCATCTGAATTCTTAGATTGTCTACTAATCTCTTCTGCACCTGCCAACTATGCCTTGAATTATTATTAGAAGTTAGTATTAAATAATTGATTGTGGTGTGATTCAGATGCAACTCAACAGGGTGTGCAGCCTGATCAGATTATTTTCACTGATGTTGCTATGAAAAGTGAAAATATAAGACGCAGTGCCTTGGCAGATCTCTTCCTTGATACGTAAATATTAAATTAATCCTAGAACCTCTTTCTTTTTCCTACAAACCTGAGATGCGATAAGCAGATTCACCTCTTAAGTTTTGATTTGGTTAGGCACAGTAAAAGTTGTGGCCTACATTTTTTGACTTCGCTTTTTTTCTTTGTTTTTGAGAAGACCGTTATGCAATGCACACACAACAGGCACAGATGTTCTATGGGCTGGACTTCCAATGGTGACCCTTCCGCTTGAAAAGATGGCAACTAGAGTTGCTGGTTCACTGTGTTTGGCTACTGGCGTTGGTGAGGAGATGATTGTCAGCAGGTATGTGATTGATGATCTAATCAAGGAGCAAAGAGCATTTTGGTCTACAAAAATAAATCATGGATAGAAAATGTTTTTCTTCAGTTATGGATTTAGCTCCCTGGCCTTCTTTGAGGAAAATAGTGAAAGGTTTCTTAGCCTCTCTTCATTGCCATTAACACCCTCAGAATATAATAGAAGTAATAACAAGTTGCAGCTATTTTTAAAAGGAATTTAGGTTTTAATGTTGATAAAGGCTTATATCATAAATAATTACCTAAAGTATACCATCCTTTTTTCTAAGTGCCTAAAGTATTTTTTTTTGTCAAAGTAAGTACCTAATCTTTTTGGTCAAAATAGGTACCTAAAGTATTTTGTGGTTGAAACAGGTACCTAAATTATTCAATTTTTTCATCTAAATGCCAAAGCATTCTTTAAACAATGCCATGTGTCAACTTTTTTAGAACTTAGATGGAAACAATTTAATACTTTAGGTACTTATTTTGACTAAAAAGATAATTTTAGATACTTTGACCAAAAAGTACTTTAGGTACTTATTTATAATATAAGCCATTGATAAAAGCTGACAGGAGTACCAGTTTACCTTCTTGCCCTTAACTTCTCGTCAGGATAAACCATAACCATGGACCTTAGCACTGTACCATTCTAGGTTCATTGAATGAAAGGGATTGTCGATAAAAAAAATGAAGGGGGGTTAACAATGAAGCCTTTTTTTGGTGTTTGCAATGGACCAAAGAGAATTCTCTAATCCATATGCTTACTCGTTTGCGTTAAGAAGCATTTCAGGCTATTGCTTCTTTTTCCTTCTATTCTTGCTGATGATGGTGCCTTTTATAATTCACATTTTTGCCAAAAATATTCAAAGTTTGAAAGACTATGAAGAGAAAGCTGTCTCACTTGCTCTCAATCGGCCAAAGCTCCAAGATCTTTCGAATAAGCTCAAAGCAGCCAGAATGACTTGCCCTCTTTTCGACACAGCACGCTGGGTGAGCACATTTAATCTTGTGTATTTGCTACAGATCCCCCCTCCCCCCTAATGCCATCAAGTAAAGCTTGCTACAATAAACTTCGGATCCATATTCCTGCTTTGCATATTGTCGTAACCGGTTTTCGTCCGGGCACGAAATATTAAATTTGGCGGGGAAATTGATGTGAATAAATAATTTTGAAAATAATTTGTGAGTCGCCATCGACCTTTTGAATCAGGTAGGTCGAATACCTAAAAATTTTTCTTTTAAAAGAGTTTTTATAAAAAAAAAACATCAATTAAAAAATGAACTGATCTGCGTTTTATAACCAAAAACTCGTTCTTAATAATAAAAAGGGATTCGTGGTCGGTTACGTTTAGGGAAGGATTAGCACCCCCTACAACGCCCAAAATTGGTACTTTTTAATTATAAATTCTCTTATTATTAAAATTTAAAAATTCAAAAATATATTTAATTTATAATCTTATTATTTCAAAATTATATAAAAAAATATTTATTTATTTATAAATATCAGAAAAGAACTTCTAGGTGCCTTAAGACAGCTCTTTTCTTTGATATTGATAAATTTTAAATAATATTGTTTAATTTTTAATTTTAAAACATCAGAATAGAACATCCAGTTGTTTTAAGACTGTCCTTTTCTTCGATATTAAAATAAATATTTAAAAATTACTATTTATTATATATATATGAAAAAAATATTTATTTATATAATAAACATACTACTAAAACAATATATTTAAAAAACAATAAAATAAATGAAAACATATAAAATAACTGACTAAATTACAGTAAAAATAAAATTAAAAATCTAATTTATAATTAACCAAAATTATAAGGATTAAACATGCTATTTTTTTTTATTTAATAATTTAGTGACTAAAATAAAATTATCTAAAATTCGGATATTATAATAAAATAAAATAAAAATATAAACTAAGGATTAAAATATTATTTATTAAAATTGAGGGATTAAATCTGTTATTTATCCTAAATATATTATTTTAATAAAAAGGACTAAAATGAATAAAATTAAAATTCAAAGACTGAATTAAAATTATTATAAATTCAGTTTAGTGACCAAAATGTAAAATTTACAAATACGAGGGACTGCGGACGGGGTTTAACTATTTCATAATTACGCGCATAGTCCTTCCCGAAACGACGTCGTTCGGGAAGGACTATAAGAGTCCAAAACCGGCTGGCCCGAAGGGCCAACTTTCATTTTCCATTTTCTTCTCTCTCTCTTCACTGAGAGAGTTTTAAACTCTCTGCCTTCTCTCTAGCTTCCCTCATCAGAGGGAAGCCGGTTACCAGTCGGCCACCGTGAGCCGCCGTGAATATCACCGCCGGCCGCCGCATCCGGTGGCCGGAAAAAAATATTTTTATACGAATAGATAGATCGGACCGTCCTAAGGACGGTCCCGGTGTTTTCTTCCTTTAAAAGGCTCCTAATCGGAGCAAATCTTACAAAAATACCTTCGATGTTTCGAAGGTTCTGACGAGATCCGGTGGTCGACGCTTCCTCGGTAAGTCTCTTCTTCCTTTTCTCTCTTTTTTTTCTTCTGGTTCTTTGCTGCTGAGATCGTTGGTATTAGTTGTTTTTTTTTCTTTCTCTGTCTTTTTCTTCTCCGTTCTCTGTTTCTAGTTTCTGTCCTCTTTTTTCTTCGCAGATGGGGTGGTGGCTTTTATAGCCACCACCGGTGTTCGTCTCAGACCGGTCCGAAGAGGGGGCCTCGGTGAGTCACCGGACTACCAGTGGTGACTCACCCCGTAGCCTTGCATGGACGACTGGTATATGATCTTCTGGAGTCTTCGGTTGGGACGTG
This sequence comes from Hibiscus syriacus, assembly GCF_006381635.1. Taxonomy (NCBI): domain Eukaryota; kingdom Viridiplantae; phylum Streptophyta; class Magnoliopsida; order Malvales; family Malvaceae; genus Hibiscus; species Hibiscus syriacus. Next base: position 93,683 of record NW_024063331.1, on the reverse strand, counting down.
GCAGCGGCGGAGGCGGCGAGGGCTGTCGGCAGCCGCGTGGAAGCTGGAGCGGCGCCGCGTGGCCCTAGGGTATCAAACCCTAGGGTTTCCTTCTGGCACCATCTGGACCGTTGGATCGTATCAGATCCAACGGTCATGAGCTGAGGCGGCTGATCAAATTAGGGTTAGGAAACCCTAACTGAAAACCCAAATATTTAGGGTTTCTGGTTGGATTTAGACCGGTTCTGGTTGGTTTGTAACTGGGCCGGTCCAATTGTAATTGGGCCTGTAATTATTATTTTTTAATATATTTAATAATAATAATAATAATGATAATAATAATAATAATAATAATAATAATGATAATAATAATAATATTAATAATAATAAGGATAATAATAATATTAATAATAATAATATGGATAAAAAAAAATTTAGTATCTTCAGCTGCCCCTCTTTGCTCATTCTTATGTTAACAAGAATAGGGCAAAGATGAAAAGATAATAAAATTTTTTATCCATTTGACTTTACTTTGATCATTATGGAGATATTGAATAAATTCTTCTTTTTCTCCAAATAAGTTCTTCTTATTATGAACTTTCTACTGGGGATGATGATGACCTCCTTTTTGTGATAGAGTCATTCAAAAGGTTGAATAAGCTCTTGATGAGTAGATTTGGCGGATTCGACCTTGTTGTCGGTAGCACCACTTGTAACAATCTTGATGTTCATGGCTTTAAGCTAGTGATGATTTGCCTACTTTGTATTTCATGTACTTAAAAGTATTAACATAAAGTGATATTCAGAAATCTTTAAATTATTTCAAAATTATGTTAATTCAATAGAAAAGAATAAATTGAATTTCCAAAAATTAATTGTCTCTTAAATAAATTGAACTTGAAATAGATAGAATTGTATTCAAAGTTATGGCAAACATAAGAATGATAAAAATTCAAATGTCTCAACAAATTATAAGCATAAGTATTTCTAAATTAATCAAGTTGACACAATTTAGAGATGATGTAAGCTTTTGTCTGGAAGATTTCAAACGTTGTTGAAATGCTTGTAGATGTGAAGTTTCTTCCAAACTGTCAAAATCTTAAGAGAATTCAATTGCCGGATGCCTAATATTAACCTGCATTTGAGCCGCCTTTTCAGGTTTTCAACTCAAATCCTTCCTTTGATTACAAGATGCCCTTTGCGGGTTTTCACCTTGATCCCCTTTTTCTTTTTTTTTTCTTTTTTTTTCTTCTTTTTCATTTTCTTTTTTTTTTCTTCTTTTTTCTCTTCAAGCATAATATTTCTTGACAGAATCCGAGTTTATTGGATTTTTCAGAATTTTTCCATCCATTTCTGCCAAGATCAACGCTCCTCCAGAAAAAGCCTTTTTCACAATGTATGGTCCTTCCCAATTAGGCATCCATTTCCCACGGAAGTCTTTATGTATAGGCAAAATCTTTTTTAGTACTAGATCACCCTCTTGGAATTCTCTTGGATGTACTTTTTTATCATGAGACTTCATCATCCGTTTTTGATACATCTGTCCATGGCAAATAGCTTTCAATCTTTTCTCCTCAACAAGGTTCAATTGATCAACTCTAGCTTGGATCCATTCAGATTCATCCAATTTTGTTTCTCTCAATATTCGGAGCGATGGAATCTCAACTTCAATTGGTAAGACTGCTTCCATCCCGTAGACTAAAGAAAACGGTGTTGCTCCAATAGATGTTCGAACAGTAGTTCGGTATGCATATAGAGCAAAAGGTAACTTCTCGTGCCAATCTTTGTAAGTTTCAGTAGTCTTTGTAATGATTCTCTTGATGTTCTTATTTGTTGCTTCAACTGCCCCATTCATCTTTGGACGATATGCCACTGAATTTGCATGTTTGATCTTAAACTGTGCACAAAGTTCGGTCATCATTTTGTTGTTCAGGTTTAGAGCATTATCTGTAATGATCCTTTCTGGTATGCCATATCGGCAAACTATCTCTTTCTTTATGAATTTGCAGACTGTGGACCTCTTAATATTGGTGTATGAAGCAGCTTCAACCCATTTGGTAAAATAATCAATTGCCACCAGGATGAAGCAATGTCCATTCGATGCTTTTGGTGTGATTGCCCCAATGACATCTATTCCCCACATAGAAAATGGCCAGGGTGCTGTCATTACATGTAAAGGAGATGGGGGTACATGAATCTTGTCTGCATATATCTGGCATTTATGACATTTCCTTGCGTAATCAATGCAATCTGTGTACATGGTAGCCCAATAGTATCCATATCTCATTATTTTTCTGGCCATAGAAAGACCATTTGCATGTGTTCCACATATTCCACTGTGTACTTCTTCAATGACGTTTCGAGCTTCGCTGGTATTTAAACATCTCAATAGCATTTGATCATTGCTTCTTCTATACATAATCTCTCCATCAAGAAAATATCCAGCAGCCATTCTTCTCAAGGTTCTTTTATCAATTTCCGATGCATTTGGTGGATAACTTTGATTTTTGATATATTGCAGGATATCATGATACCATGGTTTACCATCTACCTCTTCTTCCACACTATAACAATGTGCAGGAATTTCATATACTTGCATTTTGATTGGCATCATATCAACCTTCTGAGTTGCCTGAAACATAGCAGCTAATGTAGCCAAAGCATCTGCCATTTGATTTTCTTCTCGAGGGAGATAATCAAAGGTAACCCTCTCAAATTCTTTCAATAATTCGAGGGTAAAATTTCGATATTCCAACAATTTGGGATCTTTTGTTTCCCATTCTCCTCGCAATTGATACACCACTAAAGATGAATCTCCATATATCTTGAGAAATTTGATTTTTCTTTCTATAGCTGCTTTCAATCCCATGACACAAGCTTCATATTCCGCCATGTTATTGGTGCAAAAGAACTCCAGTCTACTTGTAAAGGGATAATAAACATTTTCTGGAGAAATCAACACTGCCCCGATTCCTCGTCCCAAAGCATTAGATGCTCCATCAAAATAAAGCTTCCAAGTTGCAAATTCATCATTTGTTCTGACTTCTTCATTCATGGATATGCACAACAAATCTTCATCGGGAAAATTGAAGTTCAAAGGGTGATAATCATTTGATACACGACTGGCCAGAAAATCAGCTATGACACTTCCTTTTATCGCTTTTTGGTTGACATAGATAATGTCAAACTCAGATAATAACATCTGCCATCTAGCCATTCTGCCTGTCAAAGCTGGTGATTCCATTAAGAACTTTAAAGGATCAAGTTTGGATATCAACCAAGTAGTATGGTATAACATATATTGTCTGAGTCTTCGAGTAGCCCACACCAAGGCACAACATAATTTTGTATTGGTGGATATCGAACTTCACAATCAGTAAATTTTTTGCTCAGATAATAAATAGCTTTTTCTTTCCTTCCTGATTCATCATGCTGTCCTAGTACACATCCCATCGAATTTTCGAAGACCGTCAAATAGAGAATTAATGGTCTATCAGGCATTGGTGATACTAAAATTGGGGCATTGGATAAGTATTTCTTAATAATATCCAAAGTTTCTTGACATTCTTCATTCCAGACTTCAGGATTGTTCTTTTGAAGTAATTTGAACACTGGATCACATTTGTCAGTTAATTGAGAAATGAACCGAGATATATAATTTAATCTTCCCAAAAAACTTCGAACTTCTTTTTTTGTATTGGGTGGTGGAAGATCTTGAATTGCTTTTACTTTATCTGGATCAATCTCGATTCCTTTTTTGCTGACCACAAATCCCAAAAGTTTCCCAGAAGTTACTCCAAAAGTGCATTTAGCGGGGTTGAGCTTTAATTGATACTTCCTCAATCTCTGGAAAAGCTTCCTCAAATTTGGAATATGTTCTTCTTCAGTTCGGGATTTGGCAATCATGTCATCTATATATACTTCAATCTCTCTGTGCATCATGTCATGAAACAAAGTTACCATGGCTCTTTGATATGTTGCCCCTGCATTTTTCAATCCAAATGGCATCACTTTATAACAGAATGTGCCCCACATGGTTATAAATGTTGTTTTTTCCATGTCTTCAGGATTCATTTTTATCTGATTATATCCTGAAAATCCATCCATAAATGAAAACCATGCATGCCCTGCAGTATTGTCCACCAATGTGTCTATGTGAGGTAATGAAAAGCTATCTTTCGGACTAGCTTTGTTGAGATCTCTGTAATCCACACACATTCGAACTTTCCCATTTTTCTTTGGTACGGGAACAATGTTAGCTACCCATTCTGGGTATTTAGCTGCCTGTAGGAACCCTGCATTGATCTGTTTCATCACTTCTTCTTTGATTTGCAACAATATTTCTGGCCTCATTCGTCTGAGCTTTTGTTGGACTGGTTTATATTCTGGATTGATTGGAAGCTTATGTATCACTATATCTGTGCTCAAACCAGGCATATCTTGATAAGACCAGGCAAATATATCTTTGAACTCTTGAAGGAGATTTATCAATTCTTGTTTTGTCTGGACTGTCAGAGTGGTACCAATTTTCACCTCTTTTCTGTCTTCATCTGTTCCCAAATTCACAGTCTCAACCCTTTCTTTGTGGGGTAGAATTCGTTTGTCTTCTTTTTCTACCAATCTTAATAATTCAGTAGGAACATCACATTCCAGTTCATCTTCACAACCATTGATTTCTTCCAGACATATAGGCTGCTCTAAATTTATCACTGGATTAAATCTAGGAATAAACATGCTATTAACACGGTGACACCTGCAAATTTAAGTCGGAACATTTCCGAGAAAAAAATATAGTAAATTTATGAAAATAAATAAATGTAAAAATGTAAGAAAATGTAAAGAATGATTGCCATCTGAAAATTTTAAAGAAAATTTCTTATATTTAACATAATTTCTTTTACAAGATAACAAAAAGTTTTCATATTTTTGAGCTAAACATAAAGATTAGTTCTGAATATTACTCTGCATTAATATTAAAAACTATAGGAAGATCTTCAGCGGTCCAGTTGGTGAGTGTTTCTCCAGGAAGACATGGTCGAATCCTATCCAAGTACTTGCCAGTCTTGTTGTCATTCATGATCATGTTGATAAATAATCCATTCATAGCTTTTTCAACTATGTCTTGATTTTTCGTCAACTTTTCTTCTTTAAAGACTTCCACAAGCTGCTGTTCCACATTAATTGTTCCCCCTGATCTGAATATGGTCTTCAACTGTGGGAAAGACATGTGTTTCCAAAGGATTTCTCCTCCTTTCAATTTTGCCTTTCTGTCTTCACATATTCTTTTCATCTCTTTGTTCTTTTGCTGAAAATTGGGCTTAAACCCTAGCCCAAAACGATCTTTTTTCATCTTTATACTGATAGGAACTGAAATCCCTTGAAGATTCTTTCCTAGACCTCTCCCAGTTTTAGCTCCGATGCCTAAAGTTTGTTGTACCGTCATCTTGGTGCAATCAGACAGTCTGGGATATGGAATTTTGCTTCCTTCTGCAATAAAGGTTGCATTTACAAATTCAAGAGCTCGAAAAGAGCATTCAAGAGCCTCATTATTGGTGTCGATATATGGAACATCGCTTGTTACAGACGCAATGATTTCTTCTTCCGCACTGACGCATATTAGTTGTCCATCAACAACAAATTTCAATTTCTGATGTAATGAAGAAGGAACGGCTCCTGCTGAATGAATCCATGGCCTTCCTAATAGACAATTATATGTGGGGTGGATGTCCATCACCACAAAGTCAATATTGTACACGACTGGGCCGATTAACAATGGTATTTCCATTTTCCCAAGCACTTCTTTTTGAGTACCATCAAATGCTCGTACCACATTCTGATAACTCTTCATGTGTGATTGATCCAGAGGCATTCTTTGAAGTGTAACTAGGGGCATTAAGTTGAGAGCAGATCCATTGTCAATCAATACTCCTGGCAACACATGCCCATGACAATGTGTCGTGATGTTCAAAGCTTTTACTGACCCCATTCCGCCTTCCGGTATTTCATCATCTGTGAACGTTATGTAATTGTCAGCGGCTATATGTCCCACAATTCTGTCAAGTTTATTGAGGGATATATCTTCGGGGATAAATGTTTGATTGAGGATTTTCATCAAAGCATTTCTATGTGCTTATGAATTTATCAAGAGATCAAGAATAGAAATTCTCGCTTGTTGTTTGTGTAGTTGTTCAACCACACTATACTCACTATGTTTCAAAAATTTCAAAAATTCTTGGGCTTGTTTTTCTGTCACATGCTCATTAAATGCTGGAAGGGATTCATCCTCAAATACCTTATGAGGTATTGTCACGGCTTTTCCTTTTGCTTTCGCTTGTTCTGAAGCATTGGATGTTTCGGGAGAGTAACATCTCCCACTTCTTGTAAAGAAACCGACCTCGCTCACTGCTTCAGACGACGATGTTGTACTCATGCTTTGTATTTTCTCTTCTGTTTTTTCTAAAGAAACAGGTCCTCTTACCATTGAAACATTAGTAGTATAATTCCAAGGTACCCTGCGGGTATCTTTATATGGAAATGGTAGAGGAGTGGTGATAACTACTTTCGGCTTTATTGGTGCAGGAATCACCGTAGATGTTTTTACATTGATGATCACAGGATCATTTATTCTTTGACTTGGTTTAGAATCCTCTGATGAGCAAACATTATTCTTCTTGGCTCTTCTTCAAAGAATTCTATTTCCCTGTTGTTCATCAATTTTTGCACCAAATCCCTAAACTCAAGACATAATTGAATTTTATGCCCTTGCTCCTGATGATATTCACAATAATTCTTGCCTTCATTCTGCTTTGGCCTGAATTGTTGTGGAATTATACCGGCTACAGAGAGTTGTTGGAATACCCAAACAAAAGGAGATTTAATTTCAGAAATGTTAGTTTTTGCTTTCTTTCTGTTCTCTTCCTGAATTGCATTTACGTTTTTATCTCCATGATTTGGCAATGGATGATTTGATACAGATGGTGTATTGAATTCCAACTTCCCAGTGTTGATCAAATTTTGAACCACCCTTTTGAATGCTAAACAGTTTTCAATGGAATGACCCATAATTCCTTCATGGTAAACACAGTGTGCCTTTGTATCATACCAAGGAGGGAATGGTGGTTGCATGGGAACCAAGGGATAAGGCCGTATAACATCTGCTTTTAACAGCGAATCATAGATCTCTGCATACGGTAATGGTAAAGGTGTAAAAGACAACCTTTCATTTTCTTTTCGAGATCCTCTGGACTCTGCTCGATTAGTGTTTGTTTCCTCTTTCTTAACCCTTGGCTGGGTTATTGTAACACTTTTCGATGAATCTTTGCTGTAAGAGTTGGCATTGTTGACCTCATTCTCCTTTTTTCGGTATGCAGGTCTTTTGGAACTAGACCCATCATTTGATTCAATCTTGCCACTTTTCAAGACATTTTCAATTAATTCTCCAGAAATGACCAAATCTGCAAAATTTCTGGTTGCATTCCCCATTAGATGGTTTAAATAAGGAGCCTTCAATGTATGGACAAACATCACTGTGGCCTCTTTTTCTGACAAAGGTGGTTGAACTTGGGCCGCAGTGTCACGCCATCTCTGGGCATACTGTCTGAATGTTTCATTATTCTTTTTCTCCAAATTTTGGAGAGTCCATCTATCAGGAACCATGTCTGTTACATGGCGATACTGCTCTAAAAATGCTTTAGCCAAATCTTTCCAGGATCTAATGTTGGCTTTGGTCAATTGAGTATACCATTTTAAAGCCGGTCCTGTCAAACTATCCTGGAAGCAGTGAATTAACAATTTCTCGTCCTTCACATATCCTGCCATTCTTCGACAAAACATAGTAATGTGGGATGAAGGGCATGTAGTACCGTTATATTTATCAAATTCGGGAGCTTTAAACTTGATAGGGAGGATTAGGTCTGGAACCAAACTCAACTCACTAGCATCAAACCCGTAGAATGATTCAGTTATTTCTACAGATTTCATTCGTTCTTCTAAGCTCTTGATCTGTCTGGTCAGTTCTTCATTCAGCTCATTTAAATCTGGGATCAGATGCTCAGTATTAAGATCCCCTATTTTCACATCAGATATAAGCGGATTTTTGCTTGAAGATGCAGGATCCACTTGTTGTTCCTCATGTGGTTTGACTTCTTGTAACGCAGATGTACGAGCATTGATTTGTATAGGGGTAGTACCAGAGTGATAAATTGGTTCTGGTGGAAAACCTAGAGGTATATGGGTTCTTGGTCAAAAGATACAGGATTTTCATGCATTTTCCACTGATAGCCTGCCTTTTAAACATGTCCTCTATCTTCTTCATCATACTGTCTTGTGAATTTGCAATGCTGGCTTCAATTTTTTCCAACTTCATTCTCATTTCTTCTTGTTCTTTATGATGCTGTTCCTCAATACGCTGTATTTTATCCTCCATAATTCTCTTAGTGGCTTGTCTAGTACCGTAGTGATGTAGTATTTCTCTTTTGGCCAGAGTAACTGCGATTGAAAAATCTTTTAATATTATTTTTTCAAATTTTAATTAATGAATTTTAACTTAATAAATAAAATAATAATTTATAGCGAAAATTATGAAATGAATGATGAATGTATACAAAATGCATGTATGAAAAAAACATTGATCCCAAAAAGTTAACTGTCATAGAACAACTTTCATCGGTATACAAAAGTTTCTTTATAATAGTTCATAACTACAGATAAGGCGTAGCTTTCCTATTAAGCTCTATAATTTCTTTCATTAACCATGACACCTTCTTTCCGCACTTAGAAACTGGATCAACTTGATGCTCAATTATTTCGGCTTCAATAGCTAGTTCCCCAACATATCTGGCAACCTCGCTCATTTGTACCATGGCCTCGAACACCATATTGCTTCTTTCTTCACTTCTTTCGACATAGAACTCAGTTGACTTTTGCCATTGTTCAGTTGTTCCTTCAAGAGTTTGCTCTAACTCAGTGATTCTGACTTGGCAATTGTGCAGAATTTTTTCAAGATCTCTAATGCGTCTTCGCAGTGAAGCATTTTCCTCATTACTTTCTTTGAGATCATTAGGTCCTAGACGAACCTTTTCTTGAAACAATGATTCTTCAAGTTGCAAAATGTAAGAATTAAACTCTGAGTTTTTGTTTCTAGACTGATCCAGATCCTCTTCAAGTTTTGTTCGTGCTTCTTGCGTTCTTTGATTAAGCTTCTGGATTTGAACATCTTTGTTTCTGCATCTTTGCATCCAATTGCTAGCCACCTCCTGCTCTACCTCAAGTCTGGTATTGAAATTTTTTCTTTCTAATTCCCATTTTTCCTTTTCAACATGGGATTCTTCCATCTTTTGGCCTCTGACTTCAAGCTCAGCAATCAACTGGTTCATTTCAGATTCAAATCCCTTGAACATGATACTTTTCTCGCTTTCAAATTTAACAAAGATGTCATTCTTCATCTCTTCTAAATCTTTAGCTCGATCTCTTTCTCTTTGCATTTCATTCATGATCTCACGGTGTTCAGCCTTGTGTTTTATAATTCGCTCTCTTCTGTCGACCTCGAAATCTTCCATTTTTTGCTTTCCTTTTTCCAGGCTTTTGAGTAGACGGCTATTCTTTCCTTTCAGATCTTCAACTCGTCTTTTCTCAATGTTCAATTCTCTGGTCATCTGTACCGTCGATTGGCTGGGTCCTGATGCTTTTCGGGATTTATATAACTCCTGGTAATTTTTCTGTAAGGCTCTGTACTCATCTTCACCTTTTTCTTTATCTTTTCTCAACATTGTACATTGTGATGAATGAAAATCAATGTCAACCCCTAACATAGCTTTATCTTGTCTCATTTGCTCTAACTCTTTCGACCAGCCATCTCTTTCTGCTTCAAACTCAGCTCTCAAGATTTCAATCTCTGATGGAACCACCTTAATGCGATCTTCCATAGAGATATCCTCATTTTGATCTGGTAGAGGAATATTTTCGTTTTTTCTGACAGATGTCCAATCTTCATAATCAGGAGTTAGCATTTCTTTTGCTGCTTTAGCTCGAATACAAAAAGTTGTTTTCCAAGCTGTAACGGCTTCCATGATATTTCTTTTATAATTTTTGCTGTGGAATGCGAACTCAGATGACTGTAGTCCGGCAGTGACAGGTACAAATTGACGACCTTCATACTGTCTTATAACCAGCAGTGGTGCATATCCAATTCCTCCCCATAATCCGAGCAGCATTATCCAGTTGTAATCACCACACCTGTAAAAGAATTCCCTTTGGATTTGCCACGGGGTGCGCCAAACAACGTCATTGCTTTGCAGATTTCGAAAGGCATTAATCTACATATCTTTCTTAATTTCTTTCGGCCATTCCTGCTCTAGAAATTCTTTTAATGGTGAATAATCCGTATTAAAGTGTCGGTATGAAACCTTTTCTGTTCTCCAGAAATGACTACGGATCCAAACATATAACAACTGGGTACACCCTGAGAATCGTCCACCTCCTAGCCTTCTGCAAGCATTTAACGATCTGAAGGTCTCTGCTAGGATGGCAGAAACAGGATTAATCTTCTTCGGTAGCTGTTCAAACAAGTCTACCACTGCAACTTCAACATATCCCAATACTTTTGGGAAGATGACCATACCATATATACCCAGAGCAAATAGATCGAATCGTACTTTAGCGTCTGGATGACTCTGAATAAGCTCTCTGATGTTGGTCCAAGCAATGCCTTCGCTTTCGCCTTTTTGTTTGGTACGGGATGCTACCCATTCTTCTCGTACCCCAGCAATCTTTGCTAATTTAACTCGAAAGGGTTGAGTTTTAATGACTTTGAATATTCGATTCTCCAAAGCACCTTCAAGATGTAACAAAGTTGTATATTCTTCAATAGTAGGGACCAAGTCCTCCTTATTGAAAGTGAAGCAATTGTACCCTGGATTCCAGAATTGAATTAGGGCTCTGAGTAATTCATCATCAACTTCTACATAGAGCAGATATGGAATGTCTCCGTAAGTCTGATAAAACTGCAATTTTTTGTTTGAATCCCAACTTTCCCAAATGTTTCGCAAATCTTGCATATCATTTCTTTTTAATGAAACTGGAGCATAACTGGCCAAGTCAGATACATAATCATCCTGCAGACTGTCTCCTTATTGTCTTTGTAAATGTTCAGCCCATTGTCTTACTTCTGAGTTTAGAATTACTTGACTTGAACACTTTTTATCCATAAATGAAGGCTTTCCAATGAGACAATTAACACAAGGATCAATGTCTTTTATCCTGTATGATGCAATGCAAACAGAAAAATAAAGAACACACAAAAAGAAAATAAATTAGTTTACATAATAAAGAAATTTAATAATAACATTTACATAAATATTCTTTATTTAAACATGCTTTTCTGAATTTAAATAATTTAAATAAACATGTAATTTAAACAATAAATGAATTAACAGAAAAGACAAAATTCATTTCTCCTGTGTGTACACCTATTTTGGACAAAATTTCGGCATGACTTCGGATTGGAAGAGTTTCTAAGGTTTTTTATATGCAAGGTTTCAGATCTAGGAGTAAAAGGTACCCGAATTGTCCTTGTTAGTGCCCCCTTGGGTTGCTAACCCTCAATCCTAGTCCATTACAGACTAAATTGGATCGAGTTCAATTCGAGGGGATACATTTCTCTATGCCTGACACGGAGAATAAATTCTCACGAAGACATAGAGCATATGAACTCCGAAAGTTACTTGCTAGGTCTGACACGGAGAATAAATTCTCACGAAGACGTCGCTTTCACTTCCACTTAAAAGGGACAACTCAATTATAGAGCTTTATGTAATGCAATGCAAGTGCTGTGTGTGAGGAGAAATGTTCAAACCTTTGACATAAAAATAAATATTGAAATAAAATACTTGCAAATAAAATAAAACATATAAATATTATAAAAATAATAAATAAATAAAAAATTTGAAAAGAAAGAATTAAAAATTAAATATATAAATTTTTAATTAATAGAGACAATTTATAATTAATTTTTTAAAAGTTTGACCAGGTCCCCAGCGGAGTCGCCAAGCTGTCGTAACCGGTTTTCGTCCGGGCACGAAATATTAAATTTGGCGGGGAAATTGATGTGAATAAATAATTTTGAAAATAATTTGTGAGTCGCCATCGACCTTTTGAATCAGGTAGGTCGAATACCTAAAAATTTTTCTTTTAAAAGAGTTTTTATAAAAAAAAACATCAATTAAAAAATGAACTGATCTGCGTTTTATAACCAAAAACTCGTTCTTAATAATAAAAAGGGATTCGTGGTCGGTTACGTTTAGGGAAGGATTAGCACCCCTACAACGCCCAAAATTGGTACTTTTTAATTATAAATTGTCTCTTATTATTAAAATTTAAAAATTCAAAAATATATTTAATTTATAATCTTATTATTTCAAAATTATATAAAAAAATATTTATTTATTTATAAATATCAGAAAAGAACTTCTAGGTGCCTTAAGACAGCTCTTTTCTTTGATATTGATAAATTTTAAATAATATTGTTTAATTTTTAATTTTAAAACATCAGAATAGAACATCCAGTTGTTTTAAGACTGTCCTTTTCTTCGATATTAAAATAAATATTTAAAAATTACTATTTATTATATATATGAAAAAATATTTATTTATATAATAAACATATACTAAAACAATATATTTAAAAAACAATAAAATAAATGAAAACATATAAAATAACTGACTAAATTACAGTAAAAATAAAATTAAAAATCTAATTTATAATTAACCAAAATTATAGGGATTAAACATGCTATTTTTTTTATTTAATAATTTAGTGACTAAAATAAAATTATCTAAAATTCGGATATTATAATAAATAAATTAAAATATAAACTAAGGATTAAAATATTATTTATTAAAATTGAGGGATTAAATCTGTTATTTATCCTAATATATTATTTTAATAAAAAGGACTAAAATGAATAAAATTAAAATTCAAAGACTGAATTAAAATTATTATAAATTCAGTTTAGTGACCAAAATGTAAAATTTACAAATACGAGGGACTGCGGACGGGGTTTAACTATTTCATAATTACGCGCATAGTCCTTCCCGAAACGACGTCGTTCGGGAAGGACTATAAGAGTCCAAAACCGGCTGGCCCGAAGGGCCAACCTTCATTTTCCATTTTCTTCTCTCTCTCTTCACTGAGAGAGTTTTAAACTCTCTGCCTTCTCTCTAGCTTCCCTCATCAGAGGGAAGCCGGTTACCAGTCGGCCACCGTGAGCCGCCGTGAATATCACCGCCGGCCGCCGCATCCGGTGGCCGGAAAAAAATATTTTTATACGAATAGATAGATCGGACCGTCCTAAGGACGGTCCCGGTGTTTTCTTCATTTAAAAGGCTCCTAATCGGAGCAAATCTTACAAAAATACCTTCGATGTTTCGAAGGTTCTGACGAGATCCGGTGGTCGACGCTTCCTCGGTAAGTCTCTTCTTCCTTTTTCTCTCTTTTTTTTTCTTCTGGTTCTTTGCTGCTGAGATCGTTGGTATTAGTTTGTTTTTTTTTCTTTTCTCTGTCTTTTTCTTCTCCGTTCTCTGTTTCTAGTTTCTGTCCTCTCTCTTTTTTCTTCGCAGATGGGGTGGTGGCTTTTATAGCCACCACCGGTGTTCGTCTCAGACCGGTCCGAAGAGGGGGCCTCGGTGAGTCACCGGACTACCAGTGGTGACTCACCCCGTAGCCTTGCATGGACGGCTGGTATATGATCTTCTGGAGTCTTCGGTTGGGACGTGGCAGCGGCGGAGGCGGCGAGGGCTGTCGGCAGCCGCGTGGAAGCTGGAGCGGCGCCGCGTGGCCCTAGGGTATCAAACCCTAGGGTTTCCTTCTGGCACCATCTGGACCGTTGGATCGTATCAGATCCAACGGTTATGAGCTGAGGCGGCTGATCAAATTAGGGTTAGGAAACCCTAACTGGAAACCCAAATATTTAGGGTTTCTGGTTGGATTTGGACCGGTTCTGGTTGGTTTGTAACTGGGCCGGACCAATTGTAATTGGGCATGTAATTATTATTTTTTAATATATTTAATAATAATAATAATAATAATAATAATAATAATAATGATAATAATAATATTAATAATAATAAGGATAATAATAATATTAATAATAATAATATGGATAAAAAAAAAATTTAGTATCTTCACATATAACAATTAATCCATTAATGCCAACGACTCTTAATTCATAATTTCAGGTGAGGAGCCTCGAACGGGCCTACTTTAAGATGTGGAATCTGTACCGATCAGGTCAGCAACCGCAACATTTTAGAGTAACAGAGAATAATGAAGAATATCCTTATGATAGATAGGTGTTGGACATCGAAAGACGGATTTGTAGATAACGCCAAGGGCATTGCAGGTAAGTTGTTATTATGATAAGCTAGAAAAGATTGTTCAGGTGTTAGGGCTTGGTATTGTTAATCTAGAAAGTTATTTGTACTGGAAACTCACTTTTAAACTGTTAAGATAACCTATGTCGAAATGTTAACAAGGATATGAAACTATGAATGTGGATAAAGTACCTACTTGTCTTATGTTTGTGTGTTTCATGAACCCTCATTTTCCTTTTAGCAATTTTGGCATTTGCTATGATATTTGGTGAGAAAATTGATTTTCGAGATGTTAATGATGTTTTTTTGGGAAAACTTGCGAGGTCTAATTAGCCAAGGCGGATAATGTTGTTGTGGGCTTAATTAGGGGTAAGCATTCGATCGAATCGATTAAAATAAATTGGAGTTAATCAAGTTGATGAGTCTTGCTTTATAATTCAAAATTTATGTTTAAATATATGAAATTTGAGTCGAGCTTGAGATTTTGTTTAACTTAATTGTAAATATTTATATTGTTACTGTAACATTTGGTTCTAATTTAAATGGTCTTCTATAACCATATGTAATATATTTTTATATTTTTTTATATGTGATATTAATATATCATGCATAGGAATGAGCAAAACTCGTCTCAACGTGAAAAATCAATTTTTTACTCAACTCGAATTAACTTCGAGTTGTATTTTCATAAACTTGACTTGAAAAAATTTCAAGTTCAAATCAAGTTGTAAAATACAGCTTCAATAGTAACTCGAGTAACTCAATTTTTTTAGTAATGAGTGAATTATTTTTAAGTTTGAGTCAAGTTCCTCAATTTGTATGATATATATATATATATATATATATATATATATATATATATATATATAACATATGAAAAAAATATGAAGAAATATATATGTATTGTATATGGTTATAAAAAAATTATTTAAATTGGAATCAAATAATATCATAATATTATAAATATTTGTAATTAAATTTAAACAGAAACTTGAATATTTGATTCGGTTCGACTCAAAAAAATTTCAAGTCAACTTCGAGTTATATAATAGTATTCATCAACTTGACTAAATTAATTTTTTTACTCGATTGGATTGAATATTCATCCCTAATTATCCAGAGTTGAAAAACTTCATTTAAATCCATTAATTATTAAAAAATTTAAACTTTTTAAGTTATTCCGTTCTTATTTTATTGTTTAAAAAATTGAATTGAATTTATAAAATAATGAATTAGATGAAAAAATCGATTATTTTGAATCAATTTCTACACAAGCTTTAATACGATTGAACCCCTAAGATTATGGATTAGAGGAGGAAAAGTTAAAAGAAATGGTGCACTTCGAATTGGCATCAAATCCGTTTACCTTTTAATTGTTAACAACGCCACAATAATGCACGAGAGATCTATAACATTGACAAGGGAAAAAAACATAACAATGCTCGAAATCTCAAATTTATTAGGGTAAAGTACACAAATGGTTATTCAATTTTACAATATCATTTTATTGAGTCCCTCAACTATTAAAAGTTACAAAACAATCCTTTGACTATAGGGAGTTATTTTGTTGAGTCTTGATTATTAAAAGTTACAAAATGATCACATGATTATTCATTATGTTTCAAATTTGTCTTTTTCCGTTAAAAAATTAATAGTCGTATGAGTTGGACGTTAACATGTTGACTGAGATATAATAGTCGTTTGAGATTACGAGATCAAATTTTATCATATCTTAGACAGCATGTTAACATCCAGCTCAGATTGCATTTATTTTTTTAACGTAAAATGATGAGTTTAGAACATAATGAATAGTCGGGTGATTACGTAACTTCTTAACTTTTAGTAGTAGATAGACTCAATAAAAGCAACTCCTTATAGTTAGGGGATCATTTTATAACATTTAATAGTAGAGAGACTCAATAAAATAATATCTTATAGTTGGGGGATCATTTATGTACTTTACCCAGTTTATTAACAGTGATGTAGCTAATTGACTCTAAGAGGCACTGGCGTCGAAGAAAGAACGGCGTCGTACTGAAAAGTACTGGTCTGTCTCATCAATTAAAAAAACGCTCGCTCCAGATCCAACATCAATATTTCAAAACCACTGTTCTCCTCCAATCAATAAAGAAAATTCCAAAAATTTCAAACTTCTTTTGTCCATTTCAACGGCTATATTTCTGTCATCTGTTCCCTCTCGCTTCCCTTGCCCTAAATCTCATATCTTCCATCCAAAACAGGGAAGAAGAAATATGAAGCGGTTCATGTTACCAAGAAACACCATCTTGAGAGACCCGATGGACAACCCTTCTTCTTCCCCAAACCCTGCTACTACCCCTTCTAAATCCAGACGGAAACAGTCCATCCCCAAACAACTCTCCAAGGAAAACGCACCGCCGCCCCATCCCAACTCCCACCACCCAACAACCGCCAAGATCAACAAGACCCACTTGCCCCCAAGGCCCCCTTCCTCCAACCCTCTCAAGCGCAAACTTAATTCCGAAACCCTCCGCATCGACCATGACGTTGCCGCCTCCGTCTCTGGAATTTCTGATTCCGGTGTTAAGGTATCTTTTTGTCCTTCTCTCTTTTTTTTAACTGATTTAGTTACTTGGGTTTCGACCTTTTTTTAATTACTATTATTGTTTGTTTTTTAGGTGGTTGTACGGATGCGGCCCCCGGTTAAAGAAGAGGAAGAAGGAAAAACGATTGTTCAGAAACTTTCTAGTGATTCTTTGAGGATCAATGGACAAACGTTCACGTTTGACTCAGTTGCCAGCTCAGATGCAACTCAGGCACTCATCATGCCCTCCTCTTTTTCTTTTTCCTTCTTTTTTTGGGTTATTTAACTTTTTTAAATTATTTCTAAATTAAAAATGCAGCGAGATATATTCCAGCTTGTGGGAGCACCACTAGTGGAAAATTGTCTGGCTGGGTTTAACAGTTCAGTGTTCGCTTACGGGCAGGTACTTGCTTCTTCCTTTTCTTTCATTTCTAATCTTTTCATTATGTTTGAACAGGTTTATGTAATTTTTTTTTTTCAATTTGTGTGTCTGGGTAAATTGATTTTCACTAGACTGGAAGTGGAAAGACTTACACGATCTGGGGTCCAGCCAACGCCTTGCTGAAAGAAAATTTATCAAGTGACCAACAAGGCTTAACTCCCCGTGTGTTTGAGCGACTCTTTGCTCGTATAAATGAGGTAAAACTGTAAAAGTTTTAGTTCATCAATGAATATGCTGAATTTTTATGTTTTGAATGGACCATTTTTAATAGTTTGTTTCTTTTCTATATTATAGGAGCAAATTAAGCATGCTGATAAACAACTCAAGTACCAATGTCAATGTTCTTTTCTTGAGGTAGAGTTTATTTACTTATTGTGATACTAAGTTTTGATATTATCAGACTGTTTAGCTTTGCATTATTCTTATGTTTTACCCTTTTTTCCCCATTTTTTTTAGATATATAATGAGCAAATCACGGATCTGTTGGATCCAAATCAAAGAAACCTGCAGGTAGATGGAGTATTATTATTAACTTTTCAATTTCTCTTTTCTATGATGAAAACTTTTGGTTTTCTCAGACTGTTTTATGATTCCCATCCAGATAAGAGAAGATGTAAAATCAGGTGTCTATGTTGAGAATTTGACAGAGAAGTATGTAAGCTCAATGAAGGATGTGACCCAGCTGTTGGTAAAGGTTGTTTTTTTATTTCTAACTTTGCCAATGCTTTGACTGCTTATCATTTTTATTTCTTTGTATAACTTCTCATTTATGTTTAGATTGATAACATTGACCGTTTTCTTATAGAAGGGAAGACTTGCATGCATGATTTCTTATTAGCTTGAATTTTTTATTACAATTTGATAATAGCGTACTGTTAAGTTTCAATAAAATAATTATATCTATAATCCTTACTACAAAAATGATGCAGGGATTATCAAATAGAAGGACAGGTGCTACTAGTATCAATTCTGAAAGTTCCCGCTCACATAGTGTTTTTACATGTGTTGTTGCGTCTTGGTGTAAGGTAAATTCTTTGAATTTATATGCTTTGTCAATTTGTTTTTAATATTGTCTGAGCTAATAATATGCTATGTCAACAAATTCTGAAAGTTCCCGCTCACATAAATTATTCTCTTTGGATTACATGTATGCCCAACCAACTCATTACATCAATCAATAATTTGTGCCAGCCTACAAAACACGAGTTTTCTCGAATCCCTTTTCGTTGTTCATTTGTTAATTTTGTTGAAGAACAGTTGAAAAATATCTCCTATTTTGATGTGTTTTCCCTCTCAATTATACTTGAGGAATCATGGTACTCACTCTTCTTGCAGGGTGTGGCTGATGGTGTAAGTAGCTTTAAAACAAGCCGAATAAATCTCGTTGATCTAGCAGGCTCAGAGCGACAAAAACTAACTGGTGCTGCAGGGGAACGCTTAAAGGAGGCAGGCAATATTAACCGTTCACTCTCACAGCTTGGGTACGTTTTTTGCATCTTTTCTTTCATATGCTCATCTTACTTTATTGTACAAACCAGGAGATCTTTTGATCCTTTGACTACAATGTTTATAGTAATACATCAGCACTTTCTGAATCTTTTATTTCAAATAGTTTGCAAATATAGTAAGAATATAAAATTAAGTTGTTCTAATAGGAAAAAATGGTTGTCCAAACTTTTAAGTAAAACTATTTCTAGCATATTTGTCTGGAAGGTGATTGTCTACCTTGCTGGAAAAAACATGATTTTGCTAAATTACAGTTTCGAAAAGAGGTGATAGTTTAATACTGAAAGAGGAAGCTATGTGATTCAATGTATGGAGACAATAGCTCAATTCAGATCAATTCTATATTCATTTTTGTTCCTTTGGTACATCTGCATGTTTTCATGGATCAAGAGGTACAAGCTACTAGATCTTTGCTAATTTTGCTTAATGTTTGGAGTTCAGGAACTTGATAAACATCCTCGCTGAAGTTTCCCAAACTGGAAAGAGCAGGCATATCCCCTACAGAGACTCCAAGTTGACATTTTTATTGCAGGAATCTCTTGGTGGCAATGCAAAATTAGCCATGGTCTGTGCAATTTCCCCAGAACAAAGGTGATAAGATAACTGCCCTCTTGTTTTGCAAATTTGCACCCTCCCCTCCCCCCACCCCACACCACCTAAACCCCCTCTTATTTTGCAAGGGGAGTTTACCTGATTGTTAATGCAGCTGTAAGAGTGAAACATTTAGCACGTTGCGATTTGCTCAGCGTGCAAAGGCAATCAGGAACAAGGCAGTTGTTAATGAAGTAATGCAGAATGATGTTCATTATCTGCGTGAGGTGATTCAACAATTAAGGGTATGTTCTAATATCCATTTTTCCTTCATCAGTTTCGAGATCAAATGTATGAATATAAAATGTGGATGGAACCATGCAGGATGAACTTAATCGAATGAGAGCTAATGGCAACAACCAAACTGATCCAGATGAAAGTTACTTAACTGGATGGAATGCCCTTAGGAGCTTGAATTTGTTGAAATTTAGCCTCCATCATCCAAGGACATTACCTCATGCTGATGAAGATGGTGATGAAGAGATGGAAATTGATGAAGAAGCTGTTGAGGATCATTGTGCTCATGTAGGTCCGCAATCAGTAGTTACACATCAACATTCAAATGAAGTGACCAAACTAGAAATAGTTGAATCAGGTTCAGGAAATGCCATTTCTAACCATGGATTTGCTGCTGATCTAGTGCTTAACACTTCTGAATTTGCTGAAATGCAAGACGCTAATGATACTGATGTGAACATGGAGGAAGAAATATCAGAAGAGCCTAAATACTCTGGTATTATGCTTGTTGATTGTGTTAACACTGCTACAAACACACCAAACGTTTTTAGTTCTCATGAAAGCGTCAAAGAGAATCCAGGCCAGCTAACTGAGGAAACAACTGATGGGGATTCTTCTGTAATTCTTAAATCCCCAACACTAAGTGTCTCACCTAAGGTGAATCAGAGTAGGAAGAGTCTGAGGACATCTTCAATGTACACTGCTTCACAAAAAGATCTTACGGATGATGGTCCAGGCCAGCTAACTGAGGAAACAACTGGTGGAGATTCTTCTGTAATTCTTAAATCCCCAACACTAAGTGTCTCACCTGGGGTGAATCAGAGTAGGAAGAGTATGAGGACATCTTCAATGTACACTGCTTCACGAAAAGATTTTACGGATGATGGTCCAGAGACTACTTGTGTATCGTTCACACCAACTGAACATTTGGCAGCTAGTCTTCATCGTGGTCTTGAGATTCTTGATAGTCACAGACAGAATTTAGCATTGAGGAGATCATCATTTCGTTTTTCATTAAAACCTGCCGACTCTAAGCCAATCCTTGCAGCTAATAAAGTTGATGTTGGAGTCCAAACCTTTCCTGAAGAAGAAAAGCCGGTAGTATTTATATGTAGTAATTGTAGGCAGAAAACAAACCTAGATGGCAAAGAGGAGAAAGAAAACTCCAACCTGCAGTTAGTCCTTGTTGATGAGTACGAGTCTAGTGAGAAAATCAAGAAGCAAGTCCCAAAGGCAAGGAGTCTCAAGTTCTGGCATTTCAGATATATATCTTCCATATCACTGACATTTTTACCTTTGTATTGCACAGGCAGTGGAGAAGGTTTTGGCTGGATCTATTAGGAGAGAAATGGCTTTTGAAGAGTTCTGTGCCAAGCAAGCTTCTGAAATAATGCAATTAAACCGTTTGGTAGGTTTCTTGGTAATTTTACCAGCTGCCATCGTTCTGCAAATTCTTGATGTCAAATTTGTGCACTATTATTTACAGGTGCAACAGTACAAACATGAGAGAGAGTGCAATGCCATTATTGGGCAGACTAGGGAGGATAAAATTCTTCGCCTTCAGAGCCTTATGGATGGTGTTTTACCTACTGAGGAATTCATGGAAGTGGAGCTTGCTTCTCTCACCCATGAACACAAGGTATATTTTTGTTCTTTATCTTTTTTCCTTTTCAGATAATATTTTTATGTATACATATATAACTCACCATTGCCTGCAGCTACTGAAGGAGAAATATGAGAATCATCCAGAGGTTTTAAGAACAAAGATTGAGTTGAAAAGAGTTCAGGATGAGCTGGAGCGCTTCAGAAATTTTCATGACTTGTGTGAGAGGGAAGTGTTGATAGAAGAAATTCAGGATTTAAGAAACCAGTTGCAGTATTATGTAGATTCTTCTTCCACATCAGCCCAAAGACGAAATTCTTTACTGAAGTTGACATATTCATGTGACCCCAATGTTCTATATCTTAGAGCAATACCAGAGACAAATGATGAGAGGGCTGAAGAGAAATTTGAACAAGAGAGAATTCAGTGGGCTGGGGCAGAAAGCAAATGGATTTCTCTTGTGGAGGAATTAAGGACTGAACTTGATGCTAGTCAGTTGCTGGCTGAAAAACGGAAGCAGGAACTAGATATGGAGAAGAAATGTGCAGAAGAATTGAAGGAAGCAATGCAGATGGCTATGGAGGGACATGCAAGAATGCTTGAACAGTATGCTGATCTTCAGGAACAACACATGCAATTGCTTGCAAGGCATAGAAATATTCAAGAGGGAATAGACGATGTTAAAAAGGCAGCTGCTAGGGAAGGGGTCAAGGGTGCTGAATCCAAATTCATAAATGCTCTTGCTGCTGAAATTTCTGCATTGAAAGTGGAAAGGGAAAAGGAGAGGCGATATCTTAGGGATGAAAATAGAGGACTCCAGGCTCAATTAAGGGATACTGCTGAAGCAGTTCAAGCTGCAGGTGAATTGCTTGTACGACTAAAAGAAGCAGAAGAAGCTTTGGCTGCTGCCCAAGTAAGTGTTATTCATTTCCATCCACAATTAACTTTCTCTGCTTTATACACTGTAATTCAGCGGTTGTTTTCTTTCAAATAACATTAAGTTTCCAATAAACACAGGCAGATCTATAGGGCATAAGCAAACACATACTTCACCAAGCACCGCATTTATCAAATTCAGTATTAAGACTGTTGTTACATATTAAGTTTTCAGCTCAAAAAGAAAACTGGTAGGTAAGCTTGGATTGCTAATAGGTTGGAAATTTAGATGTTGAAGTGTCTATCCGGTCTGTTGTATTACATTAAATGGTTAAGATGGAAAAGTAGGAATAATCTGTCAATTTATTGATTTTCAAATTAATAAAATTGATGGAACAGTATCACACATAAGTGACAGGATGAGTTAGAGCCTAGCGGCACTATAAATTAGTTTCCAAGTGAAATTATTTGTTTCCGTGCACTTAACTTTCTTTCATACAGTTCAGCAGCTGTTTTTTTCTTTCTCAATTACCCCATTTCAAGTTTCCAATAAACAGGCTGATCCATAGGGCATAAGCAAACGCATACTTCACCTTCACCAAACACTGCATTTATCAAATTCAATATTAAGATTGATGTTATGTATAAAGATGGAAAATTAGGAAACATTATCTGTCAATTTATTGATTTTCAAATTAATAAAATTGTTGGAACAGTATCACACATAAGTGACAGGATGAGTGGATAGAGGAACACTATATAAATAGTTAAGATGAAAAAGTAGGAAACAATATCAGTCAATTTATTGATTTTTAAAGTAAAAAAATAAGTTCTACCGTAAACTGTTAATTATAATAAACATATTTTACTAGTATTTGCCTATGCAAAGCCCTTAAACCATACTGTTTGTGACAAAGCATCATGAGGTCTCTCAATTAAGAATTTGGAATCAGATCTTTGAACATAGTGCTTCTGCCTTGTTGCTACAAATAATCTCTGCTTGATAAATTGTTCTCTTCTGTCGTAATGTAATTGCAGAAACGAGCAGTGGAAGCAGAACAAGAAACTGAGAAGGCTCGCAGACAGATTGATAAATTGAAGCGAAAACATGAACATGAGTTCGGTACTCTTAATGAGCTACTTACAGAATCACGTCTACCTAAAGACGCAATACAACAAACTTCTGACAATGTTGACATCGCCAAGCATGTAGTTGGGTTCCATGCAAGCAACACTGACCAGCAATGGCGACAAGCATTTGAACCATTGTATAACGGTGAGGATGGTGAGTTAAATCTTGCAGAAAACTCGTCTTGGTTCTCTGGATATGATCGTTGCAATATATAAGATCACGTTTAACAGAAAAATCGTGTATGTATCATTTACTAACACTCCCATATAGCTCTGAAACTCTTAAGAGCAGTTTCTTTGTTGTTCATCTTGGTTTCTCTATTGTTCTTTGTAACCATATCCAGATTCTTTCATTTCATAAGAGTTGAATGAATGATCTATACTCTTTTTTTTATTGAGAACATGGATTTAAATTTCCTTTTACATCTCTCGGCAACGAAACGGAACACAAATGCGATAAATGTGTTCACATTCGAGCACAAAAACATGCGTCATGGCTCACATACGTATGCTATCCATATTGTTTTCACATTCGAGCACAAAAACATGCGTCATGGCTCACATACGTATGCTATCCATATTGTTTTCACATTCCAGGATATGGCATTGAAGGGGAAAGAGACAGAGACAGAGAGTTTATAATTTCTTTGGGATCCCGACCATAAAACAAAATGCTTGTGGGTTTGTCTTCCCCCTGACATAAATCTATCCGTAACCTCTGGACCATTTCAAAGCATGGGGGACTGCTAATCAAATACCACAAATATATAGCTTCTAAACCTTACCCATACAATAAAATTTGTATACGTCACAAATCGGGACAAACATATGATTTTATGCTAGAGGACAAACTTATAAAATTTTAAGGGCAAAAAAACATATTGTTAATTGAAAAAATAGAAAGAAAATATATAAATTATATAAAAAATTGAAATTTTAAGGAGAATCGCCTCCGTTAACCCCTCAGTCCATCCCTGATCACGGGTTTTTTCTAATCAAAATGCAAAGGAATTTAATACTCTTGAGAAATTTCAAGTTTAACACTCTTTGTTATATATTAAGAGATTTATATTTTAAAAACCCAAGCATACTAGCATGGAACACATATACGTATCCTCTAATGCTTTTCGAAAGTGATTTTTAGGGATGTAATTGTAATATATATATCATTGCTGGAAAGTAACAATACCACATTTTACCGTAATTACTTTTAATAATATTAAATGAATATTTTTTGTAAACAATACTAGTTTTATCATAATTTCAGCCCAAATGGCGTTTGATTTATTCATCATGATCAATGGTATTCTCGATTTATTCGTAACATTTAAGTTGAGTTTGAAGTGTGAAAAAAATTATTCAAAACTTTAACCTCTGATTTTTTCGACAGTTCTCCGATAAACTTAGTTTTCGAGATGTTTTTCACTATTCAATTTTCTTATAGACACCCATATTCCTTAAAATTGGACAAGTCTCCTAAATTTAAAATAAACGATGTATGTTTATATTTAATCTTATGAGTTTTAAATAGGTTTTGAGAAAATTTAAATCAATAGAGTGATAAAGGACGTTAAATTAAATTTGTCGGTGTCTAAGATGATCGTAAAAAATGTTGAAGAATGACATTTTTTGATAGTAACGGAAAATAAAAAAAAAACACTATAAATTTAATGAAGAATATGATAGGTTGGAAAAAAAATTCTCACGTTAGATAAAATAGATAAAAATAATAATTTTTTTAGTTTCCATTTCAATAAAAAAAATCATGTCATGTGATAATACAAGGTTCATTGACTTAATGATAACGAAAATAAAAAAGTTTAGTTACACCTTCAACTTTTTATAATTTAATGACTAAATTCAGATAATCCCTAAAATTGAATAACTAATAATATAATTTACTCTTATATTAATTTTTTTAAGAAGTAGTTTATTATTATTACCATATATTAATAAGAATATTATCGTCAGATTTTGTTTAAAAATACCTAAAAAACTATAATTTTTTAAGTATCCTTTTTGAAAAATCTATTAAAAAATGACCGATCAATTTAACAATATTTTTCTTTAAAAATAAAAAAAATATTAAAATAATATAGAAAATTGATTGAAGCTAATCATCATGATATATCGAAGGGGAAGGTGGGTGGAAACAGTCGTTCCTCTAAAAATTTAAAATAGTATATATTTTATTTTTTATGTATTTTTTATTGAAAATTTATTTTCATCTCTTAAAATTTTATATGTTCATTTATTTTAAAAATTTTAAAAATTCACCTAACATAAAATCAAGTATCTGTCTCTACCGATGATGAATTAGCTTTGATTGGAAGATACTTTTCACTAATAAATATAAAAAAATTTATAGAAGAGCTGCACTGTTGGTTATACCAGCCTTTAAAGAATCCTTTATGAGTATGATATTTTTGCAATTAACTAAATGTATTATTCTTAAAAATTAATAGTGACTTTTAACTAAAAGTAATATACTATTAGGTTTTTTCAGGTCTTAAAAAGGTTCATAGTTGATAGTAAATTGAATAATCAATTTAATAATGATAATTATAACACTAGATTAACAATCAGTTGGTCTAATAGGATGATATACTAAATTTTTAAGTAAGATCAAATATTCGAATATTGACATTAGCAAATAGAGCAAATTAGGTTTAGAGAGTCGTCCTGCCTCTACATTACCTAATTCAGATTAATTGATTAATAAATCGGAAACCGATAGTTATATAAAAAACATTTTTTTGTGATAAATTAATTTTTTTATGATTTGAAATGATTAAAAAAATAGTTGTCATTTAAGAAGTAACACGTGTCAAAGTACAATAAAATTTGGTCCAACATATTTAGAATAAATAAAGGTTGCATGTGAAAGTGTGCTTCAATGGTTGAAACCTAACATTGCTTCTACGTTATTACATTTCCCTTAAAGCATTTTTCTGTATATATTAATGTAAAGGGACATTTTTTAAAATATTTTTAAGAAATTATATATAAATTTAAGTTTTATTCTGAAAAAAAATATGTACATTTTTAAAAAGTTATTTTGATTTAAATTTTATTATATGATTTATATATTTACTTTAGTTTAATTACATATATTTTAATTATTGATCTGATAATATATTATGATTATTAATTTAATTTACAGCTATTTATATAATATTACTAATAATTTTAATCATTTTGTTTGTGAGCTGTGAGGATAACAATTACATAGCCGCTGACGTCTCTTTTCAGTAAATATAAATATAAATTCAATTCGAATTCACTCTGATATAAAATCAATCTGATTCATAATTAATTTATTTAGGTTTCTATTTATTTTATTAGTTTCTTAAAGTAGAATTACAGTTATAATTATAAATATAATATTGTACATAGAAATTGAGACTGCAAGGACTTTTGATAATTCATTCTTTTTTATTTTGATGGAGAGTAACGATTAGGGATTCTGTGAAGGAGATAACGAATAGATAATCTAAAGAATATGATGAATAATGAAATAAGATGAGAGAAATATAAAGATAACCCTTCTTTAGTTTTACATGTTGTTTTATATACGTGTTTTAGTGTTGGTGTCATATCTAGGATGATGGTGGCTATTTATAGGTCGATAGTGTGATGTGATTAGATATGTCGTCATTTAGTAGATTTAACAAGTAAAGGGATTGATGGTAGTCGGGTCAAGGGACCATGACAGTCTCGAGTATATGAAATTCCAAAGGCTTCTAGGAACTCTAGAAACCTCGATAGGCAATAAAGGTGCGATTGGCAAAAGAATTCTGAATGAGGTACAAAACTTGCCCCCATTGATGAAAGGAATGTCATAAAGTGCCTTGACCCGAGATTAAAAAAAATATGCTTACTATATGAAAAGATGCACTTCTCGTGAATCAGAGTGATGGTTAATTATAAGAAACTAAACGTTCATATGTTTGGAATGAAGTTGGTATAAGCTCATTTTCAAGCACTAATGCAGAGGCCGCTTCGAGGGATAATCAAGCCTTTGGCCCAGAGGCAACTATGGATGATCTAATTTTTAATTTGGAGGTCCTTATTGATAATCCTCCGACTTAACCTTTTTTATAATAAACTTCATTTTAATGAAATTTTTATTCTTTTCCTCTTTGTCTTTCAAATTATGTCAAGTTGATGTCTTCGTAGATTGTTTGTGCACTCGTTAGTCAAATGAGTTTTAGGTTTTCTCGTCATTTAAGTGTTCATATTACGCTATTTAACTTTTGTCGTTACTTAAAGGGGCATGTAGTAGAAGATTTCAATGTTCTTTTATAAATTTGTCTAAATTCAAATCTTGATAGTTGGATGTGTTGTTATCTCAATTTTTGTGGAAATCTAGTAGATAATTTTTTGTAATGGTCTGAATTTATGAATCAACATATATGTGAGTTGACCCGAGATAATCTTAGGTCAGTGTGATTAGACCCTTGAGCATGTTGGACCTTATTCGGGTGAAAATGATCCATTTGGACCTATAAAAAGGGGATTTTTATGAGTATTCTAAGTTTAGTGACTAAAAGTAAAATAACCCATTAAAGAAAAAAATAACTCATCTTGATTGATTTTATGATGTGAGTCGTAGGACTGTATAAGGGAAGGGTTAAACATTTCATCCACCCTTCTCTTCTTTTCTCTCCTCTCTTATTAAGCCATCACATCTCTCTCTCTATCCTAAAGGAAACTTTCATCCCATGAACTTCAAGATAGACTTTCGTTTTTTCAAGGAAAGATTATGTTAGGGTTTAGGACTTTATTTTGAGAGGCATTTGCTCTCTTATTAAGCCATCACTCTCTCTCATTATCCTAAAGGAAACTTTCATCCCATGAACTTCAAGATAGACTTTCGTTTTTTTCAAGGAAAGATTATGTTAGGGTTTAGGACTTTATTTTGAGAGGCATTTTGCTCATATTTGGATATAAGAACTCAAAGAAGTTTTTTTTTGGAAGAGATTTAAGATTTAAAGTCAGTTAAGGAAGTTTTTAGAGCATGTTCAATTTCTAAATTCTGTCATTCAGTCTTTATTTTAGAAATCATTTTTTGATACTATTTGATTAGTAAATGAGTAAGGAATAAGGAAAACCCTCTAGACATAGAGATAAAGGAAAGTTTGGTGAATCTTATTAAGGAGTCTTTTTTTTTTTGATTTTGTGTAAGATAGTGTATCTCTAATCTTTTATAGTATCATGGATATCATAAATGTAACACCTTTAAACGTATTTAATTCTCAAATATGAGTCAAAATGTCACAAGCTAATTTTATAACATTTAAATTTAAACCAGTTATCGATTTATCAAGTAACTTTAATTTCTAGTTTTAAATTAACTGAACTAAATCCAATTTCAGGTACCAACTTAGCAGTACATAAGTAATAGCTGCTTAAAAATTTCCTATATTCAACTTAATCAGTAGCTCCATTTTATTCTATTGTTTATCATAATATTAAACTTGTAATTCATTTAACAATTACAAACACTAATATAAACTATCCATTGTTTATTTTAACCATTATCCATTATTAACAACATGACTAGCTTATAATTTATTACCAGTTATATCTAAACTAATAGAAACCAACTATTATTATATACATGCCAACTAGAAATTTAAACTACACCATATTGATGTAATTACTGATACTATAGATTTATCTCTTGATGAGTGTGATGCTTGATACTCCTTACTACAATTTTTCTCTTTTTACCTACGCGTGAAAATCTTCACACGCTAAGTATACACTTAGTGGGGCAATAATAATAATCAGTGCAATACAATGTATATATAAAGAAATAACAATAATCAATGCATCGTTATCACTTTACCTGTATTGCCTTCATGTTATACATATTAACGTAAAATTAACAATGTACATAATTTCTTACCAATATACTTGACATTTATTCCAAAAACTCATAAGCTTAATCATTTGCTTATAATTTATTAACCAATAAACAATAGCCCAAATATACGCCTATGAAAACCCTGGGTACACGAGTCAAATATGCACCAAAGTGCTAATACACACAAGGTTGTGCCCACCATATACACTAAGTGTCATTTATATATATTGTAGTGCTAAATCAAATATGCAGTCTGTTGTTAGACTCTATGGCATGCCAACTGTACCACTGTCCCTCAATGACTTAGGTATATAGTCTATATTTATTTCATTCATGACATTGTATGTAACACCCCAACCCGTATCCGACCCGGATACGAGTCCGAGATGTCACATTGACATTTCAAAACCTTTATTCTTGCAAAATAATAGAATATTTGAGCTAATATTAAGAAAATACAATCATATATTGCTTAATTGTGTTTATTATAAAATTTTGAGGCAAAAACGTATTTTTGAACAGTAAAATACAATATGAATAATACCGTTAACAGTAATTAACAACACCGTGAACAGTACCTTGCTACAGTACCCAAATACCAAAATTTTCCATATTATTGCCAGGGAACCGATACGTTGCTACAGTACTGCTACAGTGCTTCCGTAAAACATGTCTAAAAGTCATAAAATTTAAAACGTTCATCATTATACATTTAACATTTACATATATACGTTTAAAATATTCCAAAACTCGATCAGAGCGTATCTAATACAAATCCTTTTTATTACATGCCAACTAAATTTTTTCTAACAAAATACATGTAATTCGATCTACATTTCTGATCTGATCTTCAGTAAGGAGAACTGACCTGTCTTGTTCTTCTTTACTTCTCTTTTCACTTTCCAAACCTACGTGTGAAACAATCACACACTAAGTCGATGACTTAGTGAGACATATAAAACATATAATATAACCATATAACATTTCATATAAACAAAGGCATACATATGAAAATACTATCATTAATCCCTTTTACTTACCATATACTCATCATATAACACATATATCACTACACCAAGGAATAAACATATCATCATGTAATTTCTATAACATATTTCATATTACCAAATATACATATCACATGTAGTGTATTTGTTATTATCTCTTATTAACCCATGTACACATGTCACTAATTCTTTTTAACATATAAACATATACTAAACATTCCTATACACATTATGGAACACATATATCATTTTGCAACAGAACACACATCGTATCATATCAATTGATTTATTTACTCTCTTTAAAGTTTATGTATTAGCCCATGTATACTTTTGAGAACTTAAGGTATGTGAGTACATTAAGGTTGTGCACCACTATGATGTCACCACAGCTCATATAAATGTCCCGAATGACCTATCCAGAGGTCATAAAGAACCTCGGAAACTGTCCATAGGTCCCGAAGAACCTAGGTAAACTGTCCATATGTTCCTTAGAACATAGGTACACTGTCCATATGTCCTGAAAGACATAGGTAATTATGTTCATATGTTCCGTAGAACATAGGTAAACCCTAGACTCTTGGCATGTCAACTATACCACTAGCTCTCATATTACATAACATGGGCATTATCATTTATAACATTTCATATCCATTGTTCTTTCTCTTCTGTCACATACCACATGTATGTGTAACCATATATCTCAAATCATATCACATGTATCACAAGTGCATGTATTCACGTAGATCGTTTCATATGACTTATATCATTTCTCATTTGTTCATGTAAACTCGCATGTCATATCATGTAACATATAACACATAATCATATAGGCTCACGGTTTTATCACCTATCATGTTATCACATATACACTTTTATATCACATAAACTCATATCTTCTTATCACATAGCTTCTTATTATATCATTCACCTCATATAACTTATTGTCACATAATCTCATATCATATACTATATTCACATACTTCAATATCATATAACATTCTTGTATGATCTCATAGATCCCTTTTCATATAACCCATATCACATAAGTTCATATCTATCATGTCACTAAACTCAAATACCTTTACCAACATCAACTTATATCCATATAAACCATCTTGATCTTCTATATCTCATCATGATTCTTAAAATTAAGAATCATACCAAATTTTCCATGTAATCGAAACTCAATTCTAACACTTATATCTTCTTATTCTCATAGATGACTGTTGGAACTGCCTTTTGGTTGGGCCCCGGAATTGGGCTTCGACTTAGGAAAATGGATTAGGAGTCGCCACTGATCATTTATTTTAAAACAAACGGGTTGATCGGATACCATATTTCTTACCTGATCTACGTGTTACCAAAGATGTATCGGATTCGGGAGTCGGTTACAGCCAAGGAAGGGTTAGCACCCTTGAACTGCCCTTTTGGTACTGTATAATTTCTAGTTGTCTTTAGTTAAGAAAAATGTAACTTTAAATTAAAAGGTAAAATAACGATCTCAACTGCTTACAAATGATTGATTTGAAAGCATACCCTTTAAAAGTCAAAATATGTGTTAGAAGAGATGAAATAAATAAATAATAAAGAAAGTAAAACAAATGAAATAAGGAAAGTAATAAAAAATAAAATAAATATAAAAATGAATAGAACACATAAAATGAAGAAAATGAAGAAAAATAATAGCACTAATATATACATAATAAACAACTAAATAATGATAATGCAAATAAATAAATAAAACAAATAAAGGGAAGACAAAAAAATGGAGAATAAAAAGAAAAAGAAAATAGATAATTAAATAAGTAAAATATAAAAAAAGTAAAAGCATATATATATATATATATATCTATGTAGAATAATAATAATAAAATAAGATAAATAATATAAAATATAAGATCCAAAGTAAATATATATACATATAAGAAAAATAGGAAATATAAATATACATGTATAATAATAAAAAATATATATAATAAAATTAATAAAATGTAATATATATATATATATGATAAAAAAATTAGAAAAAAATTAAAATTTAATAAACAAATTGAAGCTGACATGGGTTAAATTGAAAAGAAAGGCGAATTTAGTGGCCAAATTAGAATAAAATCGGGGTTTAAATGCAAATTTGGGACCAAAATGGAAGGTTTTAAAACAAGAAGGACCAAAAGCACAGTTTATCCCATTTATAACGAAAACACGTGGATCCTGTTAGGCGGGTCGGGTCCAGGCGCAGGTCTAACGGGTTAAGTATAAAACTTAAAATATTTTATGATTTCTCATTTCTCTATTTGAAAACCGTCAGCCCCCTCCCTATATTCTTCATTTTCTCTCGCCCAGTTCATCCAAGGATGAACAAGGGTCGGGTTTTCCAGAAACCGGCCGCCGTGGTCTCCTCGCCGACCACCGATGAACGGCGACGATAAATCTTGAAAAAAAATTGATTTTTTAAAAGCCCTTTGTCCCTACATTTTAAAAATCAAAACATTTTTAAAAATCGAGCCTCGAGGAACCGTAGATCTAAAGGAGAAGATCTCGTTTCCTAATGTTCATCGGCTCCGATCACGTTTAAAACCCAAAGAGGATCAACATGCAAGCCACACACAAGCCGAATCGGAGGTAAAAATAAATTATACCTTTTTTTATTTCTTGTCTCAAAAAAAATACAAATGCTCTAGCCTTCTCGATTGATTTTTGCTCGTATTTGGTGCCTAATATCGTATGTAATACTGTATCAGCTGTAGTGTACAACTGTTCTTGATTTCACATATTTATAGGATAAAAAAATTCCTATCTTTTAGACTCCTAATCGTACTAGAAATCTAATGCTTGTTGGTTGCTTTGGAATCCTACTAACACACGTCCTTTATGTTTGTTGAACGTACGAGGAACGACCGTGAAAAATGGCGTGCAGTTGGCCAGGCGGTGCTGGATGAGATGGGGCAGCAATAGCTAGGGTTAATCTGGGCCCTTGGATCACCCCTTGATCCAACGGTTGGTGTGGAGCGGCGCTGGACGAGAAACTACTAGGGTTTCACACAAACCCTGATCCCACACTAGTTTAGGCTATATGACTGGGTCACGTGGAACTTGGGTCCTGCCTTGGGCTATTTCTTGGGCTGTTTTATTTGATTTGGGGCCTGTAAAATATAAATAAAGTTAATAATATTATATATATAATTATACAATATAGTTTGTAATATTATATAATAATATAATAATATTAATAACAAAAGACAAAATTGAGTGTCTTCAGCTGCCCCTCTTTGCTCATTATCGTATAACGAAAATAGAGCAAAGATTAAAAGACACGAATTTCGGTCACATCGAATATCTTCCGTCGTAGAGTTGAAATCTGATATTTGTTGTTTTGTTTCGAGGCCAATATCCTCCGCCGTGAAGTTGAAATTGACTCTGAAACTGGAAAGTTTAATGACAGCCACTCCTTCCTTGAGTTGGATATCCTTCGTTGTGAAGTTGAAATCCAATCTAGAGATGGATATTGCTTGTGTGCACGATTCTCTTCGTCGTGAAGTTGAAACCGTGGGTGGCCCCTTCTTCGTGAAGTTGAGCCTGGAATTAGATATCCTTCATCGTGAAGTTAAAATCCAAGTAAGCTGTATTGCTCCTAGTCCAATATCCTCCGCCATGAAGTTGAAATTGGTTCTGGAACTGGGAAATTGTTTGTTGACAGTCAGTCGCCCCCTCGCTGTGAAGTTGAGCTTGTGCTATCTTGAGTCTAATAACCTTCATCATGAAGTTAAAATTGACTCTGAATGAATTTGACAATCAGTCGCCCCTTCGTCGTGAAGTTGAGCTTGTGTTGTCTTGGGTCCAATATCCTTCGCTGTGAAGTTGAAATTGGCTCTGAAATTGGGAAGTTGTTTGTTGACAGTCAGCCGCCCCTTCGCTGTGAAGTTGAGCTTGTGTTGTCTTGAGTCCAATATCCTTTGTTATGAAGTTGAAATTGGCTCTGAAATTGGGAAGTTGACAGTCAGCCGCCCCTTCGCTGTGAATTCGAGCTTGTGTTGTCTTGTGTGCACGATTCCCTTCGTCGTGAAGTTGAAACCGTAGGTTGTGTGGGTACGATATCCTCCGTCGTGGAGTTAAAATCGTGGATGGCCCCTTCGTCGTGAAGTTGAGCCTTGACTTGAATATCCTTCGTTGTGAAGTTGAAATCCAAGTATTGTATGTTATGGGTGGACACGATTCCCTTCGCCGTGAAGTTGAAATAGTGGATGACCCCTTTATTTTAAAGTTTGGCTTCGAGCTAGATATCCTTTATTGTGAAGTTGGAATCTACTCTCGAGCAAATTGTGTCGCTTCGAGTTCAAAATCCCCCGCTGTGAAGTTGAAATTGACTCTATCTACAACCTAAAAAAGTTATGCATATATGTGATGCTATGAATGTAATGATCTTAGGTGTGCCTAAAATGCATATGCAACATATGTTATCTTGGGGCTCTGGAGAGAAATCTTGATCTCCGGTTGCCTGTTGTTGTTGACTCTGGCGGAATTAATTTAGAGGAAAGATTGTCTTTATTCATAAGAGAGAAAAGATCAAATAATACATGACAAACATTTTGGAAAATGAATACATGATGAAGTGTGTATATGAATGTCTTAGATATTGATAATGTGGGCACTTCTGAGCTGAAAAATCGTTTGGTGACCTTGAATGCAACCTTTGCTAAAGGATCTTTGAAAATGCGAAAACGTTCAGGGGAGTGCAACATTCCTCTGATTTGTTGAGTTTGTAGAAGATTCATATGCTGAGATGCTTCCACTGTCTGGATTTCTTGAACTGATATCCAAATTGCCTTTTCGGGTTTTCAACTTGGACCCATCCTTTGTTGCAAGACGCCCTTTGCGGGTTTTCATCTTGAACCCACCTTATTTTTCTCTTTTTCTTTTGTTTTTTCCTCTTTTTTATCTTTTCCTTTTCTCTTTTTTTCAATTTAGGGTGCACTTTCGGGTTTTCACCCTAAACGGTTTTTTTGTTTTTTTTCCTTTTCCTTTTTCTCTTTTTTTTTCAACTTAGGACGCCCTCTCGGGTTTTCATCCTAAGCGAAGTACTTTTTGACTGCATCCAAGTTGATAGGATGTGGCAGTTCAAGTCCGTCCATTTCAGCCAGGACAAGGGCTCCTCCAGAGAAGGCCTTTTTCATGGCATAAGGTCATTCCCAATTTGGCATCCATTTTCCTCGAAAATCTTTTTGGACTGACCAAATTCTTTTTAGCACCAGATCTCCTTCGCGGAATATTCTCGGGCGCACCTTTTTGTCATGTGCTCGGATCATTCATTTCTGATAGATTTGACCATGATGAATGGCTTTCAGTCTCTTTTCATCTATCAGATTAAGTTGATCATATCGGATCATACTCATTCTGCATCATCCAGTTTGACTTCTGTCAAGACCCGAAGTGAAGGAATCTCTACTTCAATGGGTAGCACTGCTTCCATTCCATAAGCTAGTGAAAATGGAGTTGCCCCAGTCGAGGTTTGTACCGTGGTTCGATAGGCGAACAAAGCAAAAGGCAACTTCTCATACCAGTCTTTGTAAGTTTCAGTCATTTTTTCCACTATCTTCTTAAATTTTTGTTTGCTGCTTCTACTGCTCCATTCATATTTGGTCTGTAAGCAGTGGAATTGTGATGTGTTATGTTGAACTGTTCACAAGTAGCATTCATCATTTTGTTGTTCAAGTTTGTAGCGTTATCGGTGATGACCCATTCAAGTAGACCATACCGATAAATGATTTCTTTCTTCAGAAACTTGAAAATAGTGGATTGAGTGACACTGACATATGATGCAGCCTCTACCCATTTCGTGAAGTAATCAATTTCCAAGAGAATGAAACGGTAACCATTCGAAGCCTTCGAATGAATTTTCCCGATGACTTCCATGCCCCACACAGAGAAAGGCCATGGTGACGTCATTACATGAAGTGAATGAGGTGGAACATTTATTTTATCTCTATAAATCTGACATTTATGACATCTTATAGCGTAGTTGATGCAATCTCTTTCCAGTGTGGACCAAAAATATCGCATCTCATTATTTGTCTTGACATCATATGTCCATTTGCATGTGCTCCACAAACTCCATCATGTACTTCTTTCACTATCATTTTTGCCTCTTCAACATTAACGCACCTTAACAAGACTTGATTATGGCTCTTCTTGTATAAGACCTCTCCGCCAAGGACGTATCAGCTGCCATCGTTTTAAGGGTTCTCTTTTCAGTTTCGGTGGCTTCTTCTGGATAACTCTGATGCTTAATATACTGCAGAATATCGTAGTACCAAGGCTTAGCATCTTTAATTTCTTCAATTTGGTAACAATGAACCGGGTACTCATACGACTGCATGTTGATTGACATCATTTTAGACTCCCTGCCAGCCTTGAATACGACTGCCAAGGTAGCTAAAGCATCAGCCATTTGATTTTCTTCTCTAGGCACACAGTGGAAGGTGACTTCATCGAATTCTTCAAGCAGATCTAGTATTAGCCTCCGATATTCCATCAACTTTGTATCCTTGGTTTCCCACTCCCTGCGAAGCTGATAGATTACTAACGTCGAATCCCCATATATCCGTAAGGTCTTTATGCTTTGCCCCAGTGTAGCTCGGATTCCCAATACACAGGCTTCATACTCCGCCATATTATTGGTGCAATCGAAGTTTAGTCTACTGGTAAATGGGTATGATTCCCTCTGGAGAGATCAAGATTGCCCTGATGCCATGTCCTAATTCATTTGATGCACCATCGAAATGCATTTTCCAGGAACTGTCCATTGAAGTACTTGCTTCTTCTAAAGATATAACCATCAATTCTTTGTCTGGGAAGTCAAAGTCCAAAGGCTCGTAACTCTCATTGGTTTTACTTTCCAAGAAATCCCATATGGCACTCCCTTTGACTGCTTTCTGACTCACGTACTCGATGTCAAATTCAGACAAGAGCATCTACCATCGGGCTAACCTTCCAGACGGAGCAGGTACACCATCATGTACTTCAGGGGATCTAACTTGGAAATCAGCCAAGTAGTGTGGCACAACATGTATTGTCGGAGTCTTTTTGTAGCCCAGACTAAAACACAGCAGACCTTCTCGATAGGAGGATATCTGACCTTTCAATCGGTGAACTTCTTGCTTAAATAGTAGATGACTCTTTCCTTCTTCCCGGATTCATTGTGTTGTCCTAGGACACACCCCATGGAGTTCTCGAATATGGAGAGATACAAGAATAGAGGTTTACCGGAATATGGGACTTCAGGATAGGAGAGTGAGACAAATACTCCTTTATTTTCTCGAATGTAATCTGACACTTTTCATCCCATACTCCTGGATTGTTCTTTCGGAGAAGACATAAGATTGGATCACACTTATCGGTTAACTGAGATATGAACCGAGCTATGTAATTCAGTTTACCTAGAAAACCTCATACCTCTTTTTGTGTTCGAGGTGGAGGTAGGTTCTGGATAGCCTTAACTTTGTCAGGATCAACCTCAATGCCTTCTCTGCTGACCACGAAGCCTAACAGTTTCCCGGATATCACCCCGAAGGTATACTCCTCAGAATCTCGACATGTTCATTCTCGGTTTGTGCCTTGACAATCATGTCGTCGACATAAACTTCTATCTCTTTGTGTATCATGTCGTGGAACAGGTTACCATAGCTCTTTGATATGTTGCCCCACTATTCTTTAGTCCGAAAGGCATCACCTTATAGCAGAAGGTTCCCCACATTGTGACAAACTTGTTTTCTCCATGTCTTCAGGATGCATCTTGATCTGGTTATATCCTGAAAATCCATCCATAAACGAAAAAAACATTCCAGGCTGTATTGTCTACTAACGTGTCAATATGAGTCAGAGGAAAATTATCTTTAGGGCTCGCCTTATTAAGGTCCCGATAATCGACGCACATACGAACCTTCCTGTCTTTTTTTGGAATTGGCACTATGTTGGCCACCCATTCTGGGTACTTGGCCACTTGAAGGAAACTGGCATCGAATTGCTTTTTGACTTCTTCTTTAATTTTAAGGAGCATCTCAGGTCGCATCCTTCTCAGTTTCTGTTACACGGGTTTGTACTCTGGCTTAATTGGCAGTTTATGAACTACCATATCTGTGCCTAGTCTCGGCATGTCTTGATATGACTAGGGATGGAAATGGGTCGGGTCGGGTCGAGTTTTTGGGCCACCCGATCTGACCCGAGAAGAAAGGGTCCTCCACCCGTGACCCAACCCGAACCGACCCGACGAAATTAAGGTTTCACCCGACCCGACCCGAATATATGACTTAGAAATCCGACCCGACCCGACCCGAAATAAAAAAAATATTTTTATTCAAAAAAAATAATGACTTAATTGAAAAAAAAATATATATAGGGGTATTATATTAATTACCCCTAAATATATAGGGTAAAATTATATATATATTAGGGTCGGGTCGGGTGGTCGGATTTTTTCCACCCTAAACCCGACCCGACCCCAAAATTTAAAAAAAAATCGGGTCGGGTTCGGGTTGATTTGCCATCCCTAGATATGACCAAGCGAACACATCTCTATACTCTTGAAGTAAGACTATCAGGTTTTGTCTGGCTTCAGCGAGAGAGTTATGTCGATTTTAACCTCTTTTCTGTCATCTTCAGTGCCCAAATTCAAGATTTCTATCGCTTCCTCATGTGGTAGAATTTGCTTCTCTTCTCTTTCCACCATCCTCAACAATTCAGTAGGCAAGTTACACTCCTTTTCAGTGTCGCATTCATCAAATTCCCTGAGGCAAATGACTGATTTAAAATCCACTTTCGAATAAAGATCATCAGTGCCTACATTATCATTATCTGGGGTCCTGAAGGAACAAAAAGGTATGGGTGTGTGAGAGGAAATATCCCACACTAAACAGGCAAAGAATTAAATTTGAAAGAGAAATGGAAATGAAGTGCTGAAATTAAGAAAATAGACCATGAATTCAAAAAGAAATAAAAGAAAATTTGTTTGCCATGGATATAGAAAAAAATGCATCCTTTATTGAAATTAAACCAAATGTTTATTCACCCTTACAAAAGATCACCTATTGCCCCGGGTATAGGCAAATAGGGATAGTTCGAATATTACTCTGAAATACTCTTGTAAACTACAGGTAGTTCTTCCACCGACCAACTGCTAGGCACGAACCCAAGTGGCAGAGGGCATATCCCGGATCTATCTCCGTTGTCAACATCTTCTGTGGTCACGGAATTAATGTTCAGATCTTCCAGAGCTGCTTCTAAATCGGATATGGTGGTTTCAAACACATAACCACCTGACTTGAATGTTTTATAAAGAGGCGGGAATGTCATAGGCTCCCGTTGAAGTTTGCCTCCAGTTAACCTGGCTAGTCTTCTTTTGGGATTCTTCTGAACTTCTTTCCTCTTTTCATGGTAACTGGACTGTAAACCGAGCCCAAACTGATCTAACTTCAAAATAGGAAAGACTGGATTGATCCTTTCTTATAGTAACTTCCCAAACCCCCTTCCGATTTTAGCACCTCGACCTAAGGTTTGCTTGATTTCCATTTTGGTGTATTAGGAGAGTCGGGGTTTAGGAATCCTTCTTCCCTCTACCACGAATGTAGCATTCACAAATTCTAAGGAGTGGAACGACACTCTACCGCTTCCTCATCCACCTCGATGTATGGGGCCTCCGTGATCACGCTTGCCACGATATCCTCCTCAGCATTGATAATTACCAAGGCCCCGTCAATAACAAATTTAACTTTTTGGTACAACGTGGAGGGTATTGCACCTGCTTGATGAATCAATGGCCTTCCCAAAATACAGCTATAGGATGGCATGATATCCATCACAAGGAACTCGACGTCATAGGAGACAGGTCTGATGGTCAATTGTACCTCGATCTTGCCAATAACCTCTCTCTTGGTCCTATCAAATGCTCGGACCACGTTCTGAAAGGCTCTCATATGAAATATATCTATTGGCAGCTTCTTCAATGTCACTAAAGGCATCACGTTCAGGGCTGAGTCGTTATCGATCAATACGTTTGGTAAAGCGTACCCCTTGCAATATGTAGTAATATGCAATGCCTTTGTTCGGCCTCTTCCTCCGGATGGAATCTCATCATCTGAAAATGTGATGAGATTATCATGTTGAATATTGTTCACCAGTCGATCCATCTTGCCGACTGGTATGTCTTGTGGCACGAACGTTTGATTAAAGACTTTCAACAGTGCCTCTTAGTGTGCTTCTGAGTTTAGAAATAGTGCTAGCATTGAAGTACGCGTAGGTAAACTGTGGAGTTGTTCTACAATGTTATACTCACTGTGCTTCAGGATCTTGAGGAACTCTTTAGCTTCTTCCTCCTTTATGGGTTCGTTGACAGTTAACACATCTTCTTTGAATGGCTCAAGTGGTCTTTGCCCCACTTTACCATCACATCCTTTAGAAGTACTCACTTGGCATTCGTACTTCCATGGCACTTGTCGATTGTCCTTGTATTGAAAAGGTCGAGGTGTTGTGATCACCACCCTGGCTTGTGTTGTTGTTGTCATCTTCGCTTTAGGGGTAATTATCAGAGGACTACCCCTGCCATACCCCTTGTCAGATGATTCTTCAGTAGCGCAGACGTCTTCTTCCGAAGAATCTTGAATTTCCTCGTAAAATTCCAGCTCTTTCTGGTCCATCATGAGCTGGACTAACGATATGAACTCCGGGCATTCTTTTACATTATGCCCCTCATCATTGTGGTAACAACAATAGTCACCATCTCCTATCCTTATTGCCCGTGAATGAGGTGTAAGAAGCCCCACCTTTACCATTTGGCTCCATACCCAAGCCAAAGGAGCTTTAACTTCCGGAACACAAGTTTTGACTCTCTTGCCATTCTCTGTGGTGATTGCGTTGATCCCGGTCTCTGGATGATTAGGCAAGGGATTCTGGGCGACGTTCGGTGCTCCAGAGTTGAAATGAATCCAATTTTTGTTCCGTATTCATTGTACCAGTCTCTTAAAGGCGAGACAGTTTTCAATTGAATGCCCCTGCACACCTCCATGATATTCACAGTGGGCGTTCTCGTCAAACCATTCCGGATATGAGGGGTTTATCGGATCCATTGGGTAGGGTGATACTGCGTGAGTATCGAAGAGTTGTTAATATAACTCTTTATAGCTCATAGGAATGGGATCAAACTGCTCCATTTCACTTTCTCTTCTTGGTTCTCTCTGAGATTGGTTAGAAGTACCAGATGATACAGCTGCAGTTGTTTTTGAATTTGAGATCGTAACACCTTTGTTAGCATTGTAGGTGTTAACATTTTTGATCTCGCGGTCCTTGTTCTTCACGGGAGGCTTTCTACTAGAGTCACCTCCCTCAATCTTTCCTTGTTTTATGGTCAGTTCAACCATCTCACCAGCCATGACTAAATCTGAGAAACTTCCTGACGTGATTGCTACCAAATGCCCGAAGTAAGGTGCCTTCAGGGTCTGTACAAATAGCTTTCTAGTTTTCTTTTCATCCAAGGGTGGATGAACTTGCACAGATAAATCCTATCTCTGTGAGTACTGTCGGAAACTTTGTTATGCTTGTTTTCCAAGCTTTGCAGCATAACTCGGTCTGGTCTCATATCATTGATATGTTTGTACTGCTCTAAGAAAGACTTGGCTAAGTCTTTCCACGTCTTGATATGAGTTCGGCTAAGCTGGTTGTACCACCGGATAGCTGAACCGGACAGGCTCTCCTGAAAGCAGTGGATTAAGAGTTGGTCATTTCCCCCGTACCCTGTCATCTTCCGACAGAACATAGTGATATGGGCTTAAGGGCAACTGTTCCTGTCGAATTTTTCAAACTCAGGAATTTTAAATTTTGGAGGAAGCACCAAATCGAGAACCAAACTTAGTTCCATTGCATCCACACCATAATAATCATGGTCTCCTTGGACCATCTTCATTTGGTCTTCTAACATCCTGATCTTTTCTTCCATCTTCCTTGCCTTATCCTCTTCGTCAAAATCTGGGATAGGGTAGTCGTCCGGATGACTATCAGGTTTCGCCACAGAAGTCTGTAAATTTGCCACTGATGTAGCTTTCCCTTTGGCGGCGAATGAGTCACCTTGCAATCCGGGTAAGGTCCCGGATGAGACAACCACTTGTGGGGTTGGTGGTATGGTTATCCCCTCAGATGCACTTTCTCCGGGTGCACTTGTCTGTTGTTGTAAACCAGATAACCTAGCCACGATCTGGTCGACTAGGGACTCCGTGCTTTTCTTAATGGACTCCATGATACGTTAACTATGCTGAGCCATTTTGTCCTCAAATTCTCTCTGCATTCTTGCCATGCTCTCCTCAATCTTCTCGATTCTGGCATCCATTTGTTTCTTTTTTGCATGAGTGTTGTGAGGGTGATGCAAATCTAATGCTTGCGGTGGTACGCTTGGTGTCTGAGACATGTTTTGTTAGTTAATATGAATGTAAAACCATGGAAAATATAAAATAAAAACAAACATGAAATATAAAATGCAAGAAATGCAATGCATGATATATGCAATTTGGAGGCATTGATCCAGAAAAGTGTCCATTATTATAAACAATCCTTATTCAGACAAAAATGTTTTATCTTTTAAGAGACATAAAAATGAATTAAAGGTACATTCGGACTAAATCCTCTAGACCCCTAACAGCTTCTAGTAGGTTGACAAGTCTCTGCTTTCATCTATCACTGGTTGAATGCCTTGTCGAACCACTCCTACTTCCCTTTCCAGGCCGTGAAGATGACGAGCCGTTTTCTGTACTTGTTCCAGGAAATCTCGGATGGTTGCGTCTCTGGCCCTTACCCTTCGTTGTGCTTGCTCCCAATGGAAACGCCACTGTAAACCTCCATCAAAGGGCACTATCTGAAGCTCGTTCGCTTGCCTTTTGAACCCATCTACAACAGCTTCTAACTCAGCTATTGTCTTGCCATCCTTTTCATGTTGTTTCTCTAAGTCCGCCACCCGGATTCTCAAGCGTTGGTTCTGATGTTGACTGTCTGCCAAGCGCCTTTGAGTAGTCTTCAGTTGTTCCTTTCAAGCTCTTTCATCGGGCCCGTTGAATTTCCTTTTCATACTGTTAGCTTCGTCTTTCCAGTATTTAGAGGTTACTTTTAACTTGGAGTTATCCTTGACTTTATCTTGATAGCCTTTTCTTAAGTCTTCGAGCTCAAAACGGACTCTTTTCTGTTCCCTTTCTAGTTTGTCTACTTTATCTTTCTATGAGTCGGCATCGAGCTTCCATTGATAACGTTCAGCTTCAAGTTCCTTAATCCTCTGCCTAAGCTCATTATTCACAGCTTCAAACTCTGCCCTGGTTATCTCAAGTCCAGAAGGGACATACCTGAGATGTTCCTCCATAGTTCGGGTGTCTTCGCATTCTGGCACCGGGATGTTATCATTCTTTCTCAAACTTCGCCACTCTGCATAGTCTGGAGTAAGCATGTCTCTAGAAGCTACAACATCCATCCAAAATACTTGCTTCCATGACTCGGATGCTTCCTTGACCATCTTCTTATAACTGTCACCGCCATACACAAACTCTGATTTAATTATCCCGTATGT
The DNA here is from genome assembly GCF_006381635.1 of Hibiscus syriacus. Lineage (NCBI taxonomy): Eukaryota > Viridiplantae > Streptophyta > Magnoliopsida > Malvales > Malvaceae > Hibiscus > Hibiscus syriacus. Next base: position 49,921 of record NW_024063331.1, on the reverse strand, counting down.
TGCGGGGACAAACTGACGTGCCCCATACTGTCTTAGTGCTAAAAACGGAGCATACCCAACTGCACCCCAAAGTCCAAGTAAAGTTATAGTATCAGAATCCCCACACCAGAAAAGAACGTCACCGAGGAACAACCAGGGGGCTCTCCAGGTAATATCCCGATCCTGAAGATGTGTAAAAACTTTCATCCATTTTTCCTTTGAAGCACCTTCATGCCATTTCATTATGATAAACTCTCCTAAAGGTGAATATGTGGTGCTAAATTGGCGGTAGGCAACCCCGTTAGTCTTCTAGAAGTGGTTGTGAATCCAGACTTGAAAGAGCTGAACACACCCAATGAACCTTCTTTCGCCAAATCTCCGACAATGATTAAGAGACCGAAAGGTCTCGACTAAGATGGTCGGTGATGGGTTAACTCGTCTCGGAAGTTGTTCAAACAATTCTACCACGGCTGCGTCAATGCAGCCCAATGCCTTTGGAAAGATAATCAACCCGTACAGACCTAGTGCAAAAAGGTCTATAGTCTTCCACTCATCAGGGTGGTTCTTCATTAATTGCCTTATATGGATCCATTCAATTCCTTCCCCACTACCTCTGCGCTGAGTCCGGTCAATTACCCATTTTTCATCTACTCCTGCAACTCTGGCCAGTGTATTCTTAAAAGGATGACTTTTAATGTGTTTAATGTAGACTCGCTCTAGTTTGATATTTTCATAATGCAGCAGTGTAGTGTATTCTTCAATGGTGGGCACCATGTCCTCCTAGTTAAAAGTGAAGCAACTATATCCCGGGTTCCAGAACTGAACCAGGGCTCTGATTAAGGGCTCATCAGTCTTAACCTGGAGTAAAAGTGCAATGTCACCGTACCGTTGGTTGAACTTCTGTTTTCGATCATTCTTCCAACTGTCCCAGATATCTCGAAGCTCTTGAACATTGTTTTGTTTTAGGCTGATATAGGCATAATTAATAAGCTCCGACACATAGCTTCCTTGAAGACTGTCCCCCTTTTCCTTCTGGGTCTTCTCGGACCATAGTCGTACCTCAGGGTTTTTAATCTCTTTCATTACAACACTTTTGTCCATTAATTCAAATTATTTTGTGTATAACAAGTACTTTTTAGGGATCAATAGCCTCTTGTAATGATGCAAATGCTAGAAAACAAACACAAAGGTAAAAACGTTAGTAAAATGAAAACATATAAATAAATATAAAATGACGAAAGAAAAATAAGAAGAGTAAGAAGGAATAAAAACATGGTTAGGGTAAAAATGTCCTATGGTTTGAAATGTGGTTTTGGGATAGGCTCTATTTCTCCATAGCTTCCCGGTTTAGGTTCTAAAAAATGGTACCCGAGTTCTCCCTGCCGGTGCCCCCTTGGGCTTGCCAGACCCTTAGTCCTAAACCCATCACAGGCTTGTTTGGACTAAGTTAAACTCGAGAAGACACATTCCCTTATGCCCATACGGAGAATAAATTCACACGAAAGCATAAGGTATATGAATCCCGAAGGCTACTTGCTAGGCCCATACGGTGAATAAATTCACACGAAGGCATCGCTTTTACCCCCACTTAAAACGGGTTTGGAGCTCGGGTTTAGAGCCTTAAGTGAAAAAACTTTGAAGGCTGAAATCATAAGAGAACGATTAGTACAACTATTTACTCGAAAATATAATCAAAAGTAAGTAAAAATGATCGAAATATTACCTAAAAATTTAAACTTACTCTTTTCGTTAAAAGAAAACTCAAAATTACTTCAGCCTGACTCACTTACCTGTTTCCCCAGTGGAGTCGCCAAGCTGTCGGAACAGCCTTTCGATTGGGCCTCGTAATTGGTTTCAACTTAGGAAACTGGATTAGGAGTCGCCACCGATCATTTATTTTAAAACAAACGGGTTGATCGGATACCCTATTTCTTACCTGATCTACGTCTTACCAAAGATGTGTCAGATTCAGGAGTCGGTAACAACCAAGGAAGGGTTAGCACCCTTGAACTGCCCTTTCGGTACTGTATAATTTCCAGTTGTCTTTAGTTAAGAAAAATGTAACTTTAAATTAAAAGGTAAAATAGCGATCTCAACTGCTTACAAATGATTGATTTGAAAGCGTACCCTTTAAAAGTCGAAATATGTGTTAGAAGAGATGAAATAAATAAATAATAAAGAAAGTAAAACAAATGAAATAAGGAAAGTAATAAAAAATAAAATAAATATAAAAATGAATAGAACATATAAAATAAATAAAATGAAGAAAAATAATAGCACTAGTATATACATAATAAACAACTAAATAATGATAATGCAAATAAATAAATAAAACAAATAAAGGGAAGACAAAAAAATGGAGAATAAAAATAAAAAGAAAATAGATAATTAAATAAGTAAAATATATAAAAAAAGTAAAAGCATATATATATATATATATATATATATATATATATATATATATATAAGATAAATAATAAATATAAATAGAAGATCCAAAGTAAATTTATATATACATATAAGAAAAATAGGAAATATAAATATACATGTATAATAATAAAAATATATATAATAAAATTAATAAAATGTAATATATATATATATATATATGATAAATATAATTAGAAAAAAAATTAAAATTTAATAAACAAATTGAAGCTGACATGGGTTAAATTGAAAAGAAAGACGATTTAGTGGCCAAATTAGAATGAAATCGGGGTTTAAATGCAAATTTGGGACCAAAATGGAAGGTTTAAAAACAAAAAGGACCAAAAGCACGGTTTATCCCATTTATAACGAAAACACGCCGATCCTGTTAGGCGGTCGGGTCCAGGCGCGGGTCTAACGGGTTAAGTATAAAACTTAAAAAAAAATTATGATTTCTCATTTCTCTATTTGAAAACCGTGAGCCCCCTCTCTATGTTCTTCATTTTCTCTCGCCCAATTCATCCAAGGATGAACAAGGGTCGGGTTTTCCAGAAACCGGCCGCCGTGATCTCCTCGTCGGTCGTCGTTGAACGGCGCCGGCTGTCGTTCATCGGCGGCAAATCTCGAAAAAAATTGATTTTTTAAAAGCCCTCTGTCCCTACGTTTTAAAAATCAAAACATTTTTAAAAATTGAGCCTCGAGGAACCGTAGATCTAAAGGAGAAGATCTCGGTTTCCTAATGTTCATCGGCTCCGATCACGCTTAAAACCCAAAGAGGATTAACATGCAAGCCACACAAAAGCCGAATCGGAGGTAAAAATAAATTATACCTTTTTTATTTCTTGTCTCAAAAAAAATACAAATGCTCTAGCCTTCTCGATTGATTTTTGCTCGTATTTGGTGCCTAATATCGTATGTAATAGTGTATCAACCGTAGTGTACAACTGTTCTTGATTTCACATATTTATAGGATAAAAAAATCCTATCTTTTAGACTCCTAATCGTACTAGAAATCTAATGCTTGTTGGTTGCTTTGGAATCCTACTAACACACGTCCCTTATGTTTATTGAACGTGCGAGGAACGGCCGTGAAAAATGGCGTGCAGTTGGCCAGGCGGCGCTGGATGAGATGGGGCAGCAATAGCTAGGGTTAATCTGGACCCTTGGATCACCCCTTGATCCAACGGTTGGTGTGGAGCGGCGCTGGACGAGAAACTGCTAGGGTTTCACACAAACCCTGATCCCACACTGGTTCAGGCTGTATGACTGGGTCACGTGGGACTTGGGTTCTGCTTGGGTGTTTTATTTGATTTGGGGCCTGTAAAATATAAATAAAGTTAATAATATTATATATATATATAATTATACAATATAGTTTGTAATATTATATAATATAATAATATTAATAACAAAAGACGAAATTGAGTGTCTTCAATGACAAGTCAAATTCAACCTCCAAATTCATTTAAACCTTCTTATTCAAAATTTCACTTAAAATCCCATTTTCTTTAATCTATCATAACTCCTTTATCTTTTGATTTGAAGACAAATTAAGCTTTCCTTAAGCTTAATTATCATCTAAGGATCAAAACACATACTTAAAATCAACAAATAACCAAGAAATCAGAAAACTCACATTTGCTTGGGATGCTTCACGTTGGAGAAGAAGAAAGAAGATGAAGAAGAAGAGAGTTTTCATCTTACTCTCTCCCACGTGTTTATCTCTTAATAAAGGGGAGAAAAATATCTTTCATGTTAAATGACCATTTCACCCTTTAATTCCTTTGATAATTACTAATAACTTTCAGAAAATATTTCCAAATAAATCATTGAACTATTCAACTTTTCCACTTAAGTCAAAAATTCTGAAATTTTACAATTTAGTCACTAACCCGTAGTTTGGGATGTTACATTGTATATCAACATAATTCAACATTGGGTAGTTCATACCCGAAATAACATTCATTAGATAACATCATAAATAAACTAGTGATCAATGCATTTTATATTAACTTTTGACATATTTAAAATATGTCAAATATATGATCAACGACATAAATGTCATGCTAATAAAAACATGGTAGACTCATCGCAAGTCTTCCTAATGATTTATAAAGCATCCATGTATCATGTTATTTATGCATTGCACTCACCTTGACACTTTTTATACAAGTCAAAATATAAGTCTCGCTAACCTTTAAGTTTATTTTTTTCCTTTTCTTTGTTGCTAGTTAGATCCCGGTTTTGATTGATGTCTATAAATACATCAAACATATAACACAAATAATCAAAAGCACATGTTAGAATATGTAACTCCCCAAACATCGGGTTAGTGACTAAAGTGTAAGGATTTAAAAGTTAGTAGTAATCTTTTGATAAATTGAAAAGTTCAAGTATTAATTTTGGGAATTTTTTGTTTAGGAATTATTATCAAAGATTGAAGGATTAAAGGGTAACTGGTCTTTTGACAAGAAATAAATTAAAAATTCATTTTTAAGGATTATTTAACACGTAATTAAGAAAGAGAAAAAAGAAAGGAAAATTCTGGAAGCTTGCTCCTCTCTTCTCCTCTTCCTCGTGAACCACCATGCTAGATTTCAAAGTTGATTATTTCTTTCATTTCTGATTTGGTTTTGGTGAAGCTTAATAAAGCTTAAGGATGAATTGAAACTAAGAGATTAAAGATTTAATGGTGATTTAATAAAATGGGTTTTTAAGAGAATTGATTTAGATTAATTGTTTTTGGGTCTATAAAGATATATTTGACTTGTCAAGGGTTTAATTAAGGGGTTAGAAGTGTTATACCATCTCCAACGCATCGCTAAAGTAGAGAAAATTTCCACTTTGGAGATGGATTTCAACTCCAACCCATCTCCACTTTCAACGCTATAGTAGAGAAAAGCTACAGTGATACTCTACATCTGGAGTTGCACTGTAGCTGCGCTACATATTATTTTATTTTATTTGTTGTTTTTATGATTTTTGGTTTATGTTATTTTTTTACTATCATTTGTTATTTTCTTTTTCTTTTCCTTTTCTTTGTTACATTATTTTCTCTTATTCTATCTTTTATGTTTTTTATTGTAATTTCTATACAATAAAATAAAAATGAAACATAACATAATAAATTCAAGTAGATTAAATCGCAAGATAGATAAAAATAAATTGAAATTGATAAATAAACATACTAATAGTTAAATATTGTGAATAAAGTAGAATTGGTGGTAATGTAGAGATAGTGCTGGAGATGAATTATTGTTTCATCTACAGAGTAGAGATAGAGATGTTGTAGAGTAGAGATGAGGACTGAAGATGGCCTTAGAAAGGATTAATAACAAGTTTGAAGAATTGACATGATTTTTAGTTTCAAGAGTTTTCTGGAGAAATTGAGGTGTTAGAGGGGTTTTAATAGATATAAGTTAGTGGTAATAAGTGTAAATGAGTTTAAAGGCATGAATGGAGTCTAAGTAGGAGATTTTAGTGAAGTTGGGTAAATTTTTGAAGTGAAATGGATGAATTCAGGGTAATGGTATCGATAATGGAAGAACAGTACCGATACTATAAGGTTAAATTGAAGGAAATAGTATGAATTGGATGAACAATATCGATACTGATGTGAAGGTATCATACTAAGGATAAGGTATCGATACTGTAAGTAAAGAAGAAATTCTAGAATGTCAAAATGGTATCGATACTGAAGTATGTATCAGTACCATATAAGAGAAGTATCGGTACTATAGGAAGAGTACCGATACTATTCAGGCTAAAATGTTAAATTTGGTGTTCCATTTTCTTTAGGTAAAAGGTAATTGGTTCAATGTAATTGAGTTTTGATATTCAAGGGTCATATTAAATGTGTAGATTTGATTGAAAGTAAGTACCGAACGAATGGATATGTAAAGTTAATAAGCTATAGTGAAAGGATGTCTGCTTAGAACTTATGTGTGGCAAAGGTGAGTGCATTTTACTATTTTTTTAAATATAATAAGAGAAAGACTTGCGATGAGTCAACCTCGAATGTTTTGAAAGGAAATATTTTGAATTTTACCATAAAACACTTTTATCATACTTTGATAAATAAATTGTGAATAATTTGGTTTGTGAAGAGTCAAATCTTGAAAATTTGTTAATGTAAATGATTTAAAGTATGACATGATCTTTTCTGATATTTGATATATTTTGTTTATGAAATTTTACATGAAATGATATATGGATTTAAATATAATACTATGTGATATACTATGTAAATGTTTCTACATGAAGATGATATGTGAAAATGTTCTATATGAAAATAATTTATGTGCTCAAAAGTGATATATGTGAAAGTGAATCCTATGTGAATGTACTTTATGAGAATAAGATACACTTTAAATAGTGAAATGAAAAATAATGGTAAAGCTAAAGCCCAAGGTATATGTATGAGAATTAGAGGTATAGTTGGCATGCCAAGAGTCGAGGGTTCTATGTGGTCCTTTGGGAAAAACCTATGTGGTCCTTTGAGACAAATAAGTGGCGCTTCGGTGCAAATTATGTGAGTTGTGGTGACAACATTAGTGCATAACCTCAATGTACTCAAATACCTAGCGTTCTTAGTAGTATGCATTGGGCTATTAAAAATAAAGTAATATAAACTGAACAATTGATTAAAGTATACATTTTTGTTATGAAAAGTAACTTGATTTCTTTGAGAAATGTTTTCTATGAAATGTGTAAATAAATGTTTTATGATTTTATTATACTCATTATGCCTCACTAAGTCATAGACTTAGCGTGTAATTGTTTTCACACGTAGGATCCGCGAGCTTTAAGGAGTAAGTTGAGTAAGCAAGGGCATGGACAACATACTGGTGAGAATTATTAGATCAGAGAGAAATTTGAATTGTATAAGTTTTGATTTGATAGGTTATTGGCATGTACTAATTATGTTTTAAATTGTAGATGCTCTGATATGTTTTGTAAATGTGTTTTAATCTTTCCAATAAAAGTAAAATTTTACTCAAAATTTTCAAAGAGTTAAAAAGTTAATGTGGCACCTCATATTCGTATTCGAGTCAGGTACGGGTGAGGGTGTTACAGAATCCAACTAACTCATGCGCATATAATGTAGAATCCATTCTTTCCAATATAACATTGTAACTACAATGTTCCCTACACTTCATTTCCACCTTAACTTACTTGAATTCATCTTTAAAAATCACAATTTCACCTTAAGACCTTATTTTTATCTTCTAGGCTTTAAGGACTAATCATAAAAAAATTACATTTCAAGTCTAAATCCAATAATTAAATTAATCCTTGAAAGATAACAAATATCATAAATAAGTTACTTGAATTTTCCTATAAAATTTTCCTTAAGAAACCCATATGTCCTAATATAATCCATCACCTTCCAAGGGGTTTTCAAGATCTAAACAACAAATTTAAATATGTATTGTAATTTTATACCATAACCTTCATCAAATTCAAACTTTGAATATAATTCCCAAATTTTCCTAAAGTGACGTTTTGGTCATTATTAGGATTCAACCATCCTTCCTCATTTCAAGCTTGAATAAACATGCTAAGGTATAAAACATAATATTCTCATCATATCTAACATAAAAATAAATTCAAAACATCAACCCCTTAAATTTTCATCTTTTCCAAATGGATCCTTAAAGGAAAATTAATGGATTTTTCATTACTTGAAACATGAATCAACATCACAACACCTATATCATCATTTTCAAGCCTTGAAACCTCAAATTTCATCGTCCCCTTCATCCACTCTTTTCATAAATTTAGGGTTATAAGCATGAACAACATAAAAATGGTACAAAATGAAAGAGAATTCAATGGAAAACAAAATTGGATTTATGTCTTAACCTTAAATCAAACTCAAAATGCTTAAAAATCAAAATAAAAAATTTACCTATATCTTTTTATAACTCAGGAAGCAACATCAGTTCAAGAACTCTCTTGAATATATATATATATATTAGTCCTTTTTGGATTTTATAACCTAAACGAATTTAAAATTCATTTTAGTCCAAAATGACTATTATGACCTTAAAATCTAATAATCCTAATCATGCCAAATATCAAATTTATCATCCAATGGCTGAAATTAAACCATGAAGTTAGTAGTTTACAACTTTACCCTTGTAAAGTTCCAAAATTACAATCTTTTCCTTTTTAATCCAATAGTTAAGATTTAACATGGGAATCAACTTAAATCCAAAGGTCCACATTAAATCTTATCATTTTAAAGCATGAAAAAAGACATTTTTTCCCTTGCTTTATCATCTAGAAAATTTTCTGAATTTTCAATTTGATCTGATTATCCAATTTTTTCTTGAACTTTCACACTTTATAGCTTTTAACACAAACTTCATACGAAAAAACTAAAACCCGCGAAAATGTCATTATTGGGGGTAAACTATTCATTTACGAGATCAAGTTACATAATTTTTAAAATTACACTTTGAACCCTAAGCTTTTAAAGTTTATACTTTAGCCACCAAACTTTCAATTTATTCATTTTGGTTACTAATCAAATTTTTGGGGTATTACAATAATGATGATGTCTTGTGGTAGAATATAGCTTGAAAGCATGTTTTGTGTGTATTGCATGATTATGGCTTAAAATGCTTGAATTGGTGTTTAACATAAGATATCATAAAAATGCTTGAAATCATGTTTTGTGTGTGTTGAATAAGTGTAGAAATCTAGACTAAAATGGCATTGGGTATTGATATTATTTATCATAGTATTGATATTGTTATTGAGGACTTGTTATCGGTATCGAGTGAATTTAATTAAACTTTGGGGTTAGTTTTAGTATCAATACTCAGGTGAGTATCAATACCTATGAGGGTGGTATCAATACTCATTTATTTTATAAAACTTCAAGACTAAACTCAATATCATTATCGATACCTATGAGACTATCAATATTGAAGTGAGAGTATTTATACGTATTTTAATATTTCATCTACATAGCTCCAGTTTTGTATAAACGTTTTTACTCTTTATATGCATTGATTTTATTTGGTATGAATATTTTTGAAGGTACTTAATTTATTTGCCCAATTAGGTACTTAAATTTAACTTTTTTTATCAATTTGGTATATGAATTAGTTTTATATTCAAAATGATTTAAATAAGTAATTTATCACAAATATTAATTTGAATCAAATAGTATATTTTATATAACTGAATTTAGAAAACGAGTTTATATACCGAAATGAAAAAAAAACCTTTTTATTAAATAAAACCTTAAAGTTACCTAAATGCACGTTTCCCAACTTCGAAACATGTTAGGTCCATTTCTTCATCAACTAGACTAGAAGTAGAACATAATTATGGAAGAATTAAGTTACAAGTCCATAAACATAATAGATTTGGTCCAACGATTCCAACAATAAAATCAAAGCCATTTTGTAAAATTGTCATCCGTAAAATCATATTAAGATATCTTCATTTTATTAAAAATATTTTAAAACGATATAAATATATATTGATTTAAATACATGACAATAAATCATGTTCTTTAATCTAACAGTTTATTTAAATAAAGTGTGTTGTGAATCTATTAATTGATCTTAGTGTTTTTCTTAAGTTTTAGGTTCAAGTAGTATTTACATGTATATGTTTTCAATGATTAAAAAAAAAGATAATAAATATATATTACTTTATAATCACTCGTACTATTAAAAAAGTCAATTGTATTGTCAATGTGTTAAAATAATTCTAAATAAATATTATCATACAATTATGCAGAATAATAAAAATTATTAAATTAAAATATATAAATAAAATATGAATTAGAGGATATAAAGGAGATAGGGTTGTATTAACAAATGTTAGTTTAAGAGGTAAACAGATTAATATTACCTAAATATATTTTGGGTTTGAATTTTTGTATATGTAAAAATTCTTAATTAGGAGATTCGCCTATAAAAATCAGGAGTGCGACACATGTTGATTTAACAAAATTTTAAGTTTTCAGATTGTAAAAGTCATTAAATTTGACCGTTATCTAATTTTAATTCGTGTCCTGCATATATAATTTTAAAAAAAATCTGAATTTTTTAAATAAGTATATTATTTAAAAATTTACTTTAAAAAATCAACTAAGTGGCCTCCCTCCCCTTCTCCCTCTCTCTTCCTCCTTTCCCATTCTTTTCTCCCAAACGCCGGTCAAAAACAACTCATCCGTGACGTCGACCGTCGCCGTCAGCAACTTCCGCGACCTCTCGCAACCCAACCCCATCCGGCAACCGCCTGAATCAGCCACCGTTTGGTATGAAACGAGAGTGAAGACCGTTCGGCTTGCCCCTCTTCAATCCCGACCGTCGCATGTCGGTGGTCGTCACCGACACTCCATCCGGAGCGCCCGGCCGCTGCGATCAAAACCCACTTGCCCGATCATCGAAATATCCAGCCGTCCGTCGTAGAGGAGCATTCGAAGACGCGTCGGAAATCCAAGGCCGCCGCTGTTTTTCGTGTTTTCCGGCCACCACAAGCACATGTCCACCTCACCTCCTATGTCGTTGGACTTCTCATCGTTGTGTGCTCAGAACCCAACCAGAGAATCGCTCCGTATTAGGCACCACAAGCAACCAGAGAAGGATAATTTTTTAAATAAAAATAATATTTTTATCTATTAAAAAATTAACAAATTAAAAAAATAACGATAGACAACTAAAAGTGTAACATTAAAAATGTTAGACACTTATTTTTAACGAAATTTTTTTTTAGGTACAAAAATGTTTTTCAATTAATTATTTAAGCACTTATGTATTGTTTAGTCACTTATTTTTGTATTAATCCGAAAATTATTTAAGTTTTGTGTGCTCCACTTTAGCAATTATAACTTTTATCGTATAAGATATAAATTAAAATCATAAAGGATCAAATTTTCTAAAGAAAAATGGATAAAATATGTTATTTAGTCATTTAATTATTACTTTGAGTTCGCTTTGATCATTCAACTAATTTTTTTAAATCATATCTAACGTTACATTTTAGTTTCGTTTTTATCACCCACCGTTAGAAAATAAAAAAAAATTGTTGACTTGACAATTCTTTTTTATCTTTTTCAATGATGACATTACACTATCTTATGGTAACATGTCAGTATCACTGTTAATTTTTTATCAGTGGGTGACCATAACAAAACCAAATCATAATTTTAGGTATAATTTTGAAAAACAATATAATTGAGTGACTACAATAAAACCAAAGTGTCAGTTATATGACTAAATACATAGTTTACCCAAGAAAATTACAAATTTTTGATATTTTATTAATTTTTAATCTTATATATATATATATATATATATATATATGTATATGTATCGGATATAACGACATTATCATTTTGCTAAATATACAACTTTAAAAGTTAATAAATTTAAGTTATTTATCAACATATGGTATTATTGAAATCAAATATTTATGTTTCAAAAAATAATGAAAAAAACTTTTTTTTCTCTTCTTTTCAAACAAATTTAATTAAAATGATTTAGGTGGACTTAAATAAGATTAAATAAATCTGATTCGAGTTAATTATATCATATGTCCTAAAATTATATCTTTTATTGTAAATTAGTCTTTAAACTTTTGAAATTTTTAAATTCATCCATAAACTATGACCCTCTTTCTGAATTGGTCCACAAACTTTTAAATATTCCAATTTCATCCTCAAATTAATCCAAATATGTAATTTGTTTCAACCATAGTTTAGCCTAAACTCTATTTTTTAGAACATTTAATAATATAACTTGGCACAAAGATTTTATTAATAAGGGATGTGATTAGTATATACATATAGTTTGGGATGAAATTAGAATGTTCAAAAAGTTTAAGGACCAATTTAGAATGAAAGTCATAGTTTGGGGATAAAATTGAAATGTTCAACACTTTGAGGATTGATTTAGAATGATAGTCATAGTTTAGGGATTAAATTGAAATATTCAAAAGTTTAGGGACCAATTGAAAATAAGTGTCATACTTTGAATACATGTAATACAATTAACTCAACTGAGCCACCTCTCTTCATTAATAATTGATCATTAACATCCATATTTCTTGTGTTTTGTGTTCAAATGTTTTATCTTTATATTTTTAAAGTGCATTTTGTTTTCCAATTTGAAGAAATAATATTCAATTCAATTAAAAAAAGATTTTTAACACTAATTATTAAATTGAATATTTGGATGCCAAGTATACAATTAGTAAAATATAAAATATTTCTGAATATATTAAAACATCATTGATGTATTATTTTTAAAATCAAATTAATGTATTTAGATATATTTTTTATGATATTGACTTGTTTTTATCCATCTAATTAAATTTTTTGAGATTAAATAAATAGATTAGACTATATATTTGTTAATAGACAGGGATGGGGTAAAGATTGAACTATGAGGGAGGGGTAAGTTGTTTAACTTTGAAATAAATAGGAACTTCAAACAAACCATAAAAATGGAAGGAATTATGGTTTAATTTCACTAATTTTAGAATTAAATGATCTTAAAGAGTAATTAAACCAAAAAATTAGAAGTCAAATTTTGATTTTAAAATTAAAAAGGATCCTAAAAGATAATTAAACCAATAAATTTGGGAGGAGCAATGTCCTAATTATAATGATTTTTAAAATATTAGTGACCTAAAATCAATTAAACCATAAAAGTTTGAGGGGCAATTGCCTCTCCCACCTCCCATGTAGTTCCGTCCTTATTAATAAAAAACTAATTTAATAACTATTTTCAAAATATTAAAATGAATAAAAATTTTATTTTTTTAATAGTATGAAATGATTACAAGATAGTATATGTTCAGGATTTTTCTTAACTATTGACAACGTACACACATTATGTAGATAAAGTTGCTCGAACCCATGTAGGGGTGAGCGAAATTCGACTCGACTCGAAAAAAATTTAATTCGAATTGACTTAAAGTTGTCATTTCATAAGCCCGACTCGACTAAAAAAAATTTCAAATTCAAATCAGTTGTAAAATACAACTCGAATAACTCGAATTTTTTTACTCAATTCGATCAATCGAACGCTCACCCTAAACACGTAATCTTAAGAGAGAACAACATAATCTTTAATCACCAAAGCCACTCGACGAATTTATTTTTATCCTATTTAATGTTAATAAATATAAAATTATCATTAAATTCTTTGTAAAATGTGGCAGTCTGACTTTATTAGTATTTTCATCGATTTTTTCATATATTTTCTGTCTCAATAAAAATATTATAGTTTATATTTTTACTTAAAACTTTTAAATTTTTATTTTAACTCTTTAAAATATTTAAATTTTAAAATTAATTTGTTTAGAAACTACTTCATTCATATTTTTTTTATAATTTTTACCAATAATATAATTGGCATAATGATAAGTTATTTTTAACAGAAAATAACCATTAAAAATTAAAATGTGACAAATTTATTAAAATAGAAAGAATATTTAATATTATTGATTAAGTATTACTTTAATTGACATTGTATGCGCGAACCAACTTACCTCTGTAGTTAAATGAATCGTTATTAATCTAGAGATTATGAGTTCGAGCACCAACGACTGTAAGGGTGAGTGAACGTTCATTGTCAAAAATTAAAGTGCTTAGAACATATACTACTTTGTAATCACTAGCTTAATAAAAAATACACTATTATTATAATACTTAAAAAAATCATAAATTTACGTGAATTTAAACACAATAATTATTTGAAAAATATTCTTTTTTTCTTTTTATAATATATTTAAGGAATATAAGCTATCCATCTACCAAATAAATATTATAAAATAAATTTGGTATTTACTGTTTGATTAAAAAATTAAATATATATTTTATAATTTTAGTAATAATATTTCTTTGAAGAGACATGATTACAATGTAATATATATTCATAATTTTTATTACTCTAATAATAATGTACATACATCTTACAGTCGCAATTAGTTGAACTCAAATCTTCTAATGAAAATAATTCTCTATTTTATCAATGAAATCATTTAATAAGCTCTAATAATAAGAAATTTTAAATAACAAAAAATTAAAATTAAAATTAAAAAATGATAAAAAAAATAATAAAAATTTTAATGAGATAAGATTTTAAGTTCGAGTTTTTATGTGTATAGAAAATCCTCAACGAAAGACTCACCTACTAAAACTAAGTATACTATACAAGTCGAATCGAATTAATTAGTACAAATAAAAAGTTGTGACTGGTAAAGCTGTGATGTTTGATGAAATTATCAAATACGTGCAGTCGTTGCAGCGTCGAGGTAAGCCGCTCTCTTTTTGATTTCAGTTGCAAGCGTATAAAATCGTTATGTTATGCGATATGTTTTTGCAGTTCTTATCTATGAAGTTGGCTACTGTGAATCCGAGGATGAATGTTAACATTGAAGCCCTACTGTCAAAGGATGTAAGTTCATCTTCCATGGTTTTGTTCTCGATTTATGGTTAAGTCGTCTGAATTTTCGAGTGAAAATTCTGCATCCGTTGCATGCTGCAGATATTTCAATCCCGTGGATCTTTGCCGCATGCTGTTTATTCGGTAGATTCTTCAGCACCAGCATTCGGTTTCATATATCAGCCCAAGCAAGCGCTACCTATGAACAATGGCATATCCAATAACGCAGAGATTCAATTCTCTATGAATCCGCTAAATGCTGCGTTGCATAAAACACAAGGCTTGCAGCTGCCTCCTGTCGCTAGTTTTACCTATGCTAACGCTCAGGTAATCAAATAAAATTACTCGTCTTTCGTGTGGTTTGTAACCGGTTAATAGCATTCGAAATCTTGACCACAAGCTGCATATATATTGTCTTCAGATTGGATCATTTTTGGATGATGATCTCCAAAGCATTGCTCAAATGGGATTTGGCCAAAATCAACCACAAAGCTATCAAAGTAAGCAAACTTCAAACAGACTCAGGCATTAACATGCAGAATTGGCACATTCCGAAAAGATCAAATGTTGGATTTTGATGCACTTGTGTTTGGTGCAGGCTCAAAAGTTGCAGGCCAAGTGAAAATCGAGATGTAATTTACCATCGGAAGTCGGAACCGTAGTTTCCGGTTTGCTTCGAGACTCTCCATGTGAGCAACAAAGGCCTTTGTATATACAGAAGAATTTCAGCTTGGGAGAAAATTGATGAATGGTTTAATCTGAATTTTTTTTCTCCAGGATTTGTTTTCTGCAAACTCATTCTGTAGATAATTCTTACAAAGATTCTAGATTTGTAATATTGTAGAACTAATTGCAATGAAGTGATGCATTATTTAACGTTTAGCTTTTTGTATAAGAATGTTGAGAAACTTGTGGATACATAAGATATGGAATTACAGTTGTTGAGATTCGAATCATGAACCGATTTGATATTATTTCAAGTTAAACCCCGGACTTTTTGTTGTTGTTGTTGTCCTTCCGGTTCCAAGGCTTTGTCTTGGTTAATCTGGACCGACTCACGTCGCACATTTGACTTTAGTCGGTGAGTCTCCGAATAGAGATATTCTACATACGCAAGACATTGAATTCGAAATCTACTTAAGCGATATTAAACTGTTTATCACTTAAATCAATCTCTGTTAATCTAAACCCGAATTTTAATTAGAGAGGAGTAAGTTATCGACATCTAGAGAGTAATTAGAGTGAGCAGTTGTCATTTAATAATGTAGTTCTTCTACTACTCTATAAAGATGATAGTCTCTCCCCGTAATCGGGACATATAGCTGATGGAAAAGTTTACAATGAATTTAATAAATTACATTAATAAAAATAATTTTATTAAGTTCGTTAAATTGAAAACAAAATAGATGTAAATAAAATAAGTATTATTTTTTCCCATAGTATAGATATTGAGTTTGTATCATTTAAGTTATTTCAAATATTATTAAAAGATAGGACTATTTGATTATTTATTTAAGTTTGGATGTGTTTGATGAACTAAAATTTTTCATAAAATTATAATTGTGTTTAAGTTTGTTTTTAAAATAAATTGTTAACCTCTATTTTTTTAAAATCTGAATTTTCTATTTTTTAAAATTATTACTTTAAAATATTGAGAAAAAATATATCAAAAATTAAATTTTAGTTATAATTAAAGGGTCAAATAAGATATGTTTTATTAATTTAGCAAGCTATGTAACCCTCAACAACATTTAATGTTCGGTATCTATTTTTTTTAACAAAACCTAATGTTTAATGCATATTTTATAATTTTTAAAAATAGAATGACAAATAAAGTTATTTTAGCAAAATTTAATTATCACTACAAGAAAATATACCTTTAATGACACACGAACGATGACATAAATTAATTTATGACTTACAAAACATATGTGTCATAAAATAAATATCATATTTTTTAAAATCTGAACATTTATAACTTACAATAATGTATATCATATTTAATAATCATAATACATAAAATTTATAAAAACACAAAATATACTTTTTAATTATATGTCATCTTTAAGAGTCGTATTTAATTTCCGCCATTATTTTTATCCTTTCCCGCTTCTTCCCCCTCCTAATGTTTTCCTCTCTTTTCATTCTCTCCTTTTCTCTCCTGCTTTTCATCTCGATTCTCTTCTTCTTGTTAGGCATGAGTTTGAATCCCCAGCCTCTGCTGCCCATTTCCGTCTCTGATGAACTTGACGATCTCCATCTCTTCCACCTTGCTATCGTCTCTCCTTCCGCCTCGTCCCACCTTTCCTCCTCCTCCTCCCCTAAAATCGCTTTCCTTTTCTTGACCAACACCGTCCTCCGCCTACGGGGACGAAGATGTCAATGGATGACAAAGAAGCCTACGGGGCTTCGGCCAGGTGGATACAATGATCAGAAGGGTTTTTGTCCCTCTTATAATGGCAGAGGTATCTTTCTAATAATGAACCTTTCTCACAACATGGATTGATGACTTTGGTTTGGTAGATGACAATTAAATGTTGTGATGTTTAGCAACTGATATGCAATTTTCTCTCAGTATTGGGAGAAGGCGGAGTTTCCGTTCCAAATTATTCCCAAACTTGGTGCTATTAGTATTGCGGGTGGTACCATCAAGGTTAGTCATATATGGGTTTCGGTTTTTTAGCTTATTTGTTCCTTGGAAGTGGAAATTAAGTATGATGTTTTGTTATTACTGATTTTGCAGGGTTATGGATGCCCTGGTGTCTCGCTTACTGCAAGTGCTATTGCAAGTGCAGAGATTGCTTGGGTCGATGCAAGTTGCTCAACTTTTATCTTGGTGCATTCATCTCTAGCCATGCTTACCATTGGTGAGATCTGTGAAACGACTTTCCATAATTTTTTTTAATTTATGGATTCACTTTGTTATGGTTTTCTTTAAAAGAAGCTAAACAACTAATCACGATCTTCTATATTTTTCTGGACCATCAATGATAGCATTATGCGGGACAGAGGAACAGAAGCAGAAGTATTTACCTTCTTTGGCCCAGTTAGTAGCTTGTTGGGTAGGTGTTATTTTTCCGCATTAACTTCCTGGTTGATCCTTAGTGTCTTTTTGAGCCATAATTGAAGAAACTTAATGTTATCTTTAGGATTTGATTGAGCCTGACTATGGAAGTGATGCGAGTTCTCTGAAGACAACTGCAACAAAGGTCTATCCACAACCTTGTATTTTAGTTTTCACATATATTCGTTTAATATAGCTAATTTCAACCACTTATCAAAATTCTAACTTTTTTGTTATATCATTTTTGCTTTCATCTCAAACATTCAGGTCAAAAGAGGATGGATACTCGAGGGACAAAAACGCTGGATAGGAAACAACACTTTTGCAGATGTATTGGTTATCTTTTGCAGATCCAAAAGGAGGATCCAGAGGGAGACCTGGAGGGAGGCCAATGAAAGACGACAGTGGAGTATGGGATGGAGAAGTGCCTGATACATGGAAACGTGTAGATAAAGCTGAGGTACTTTTTTTCCTTCAATGGATTTTTAAAAATCGAAGTGGCTATTGGATATGATTAGTGAAGCAAGAGTTCTTCTTTGACAGCTTGCTCGTTGGGTTCGCGAGATGAGAGAGTCGAGAACAGCTCCGGTGGCACAGAAGTTTGAGCGTAAAGCAACTGCACCAGCGGGGAGAGTGCTTAACACTCTGCAATCGTTCCCTCGTAGCGCGGACTGTGTTGATCCACTTGGACTGGGGTAAATCTTTTCAGCAACTTCTTATTAATTGATATTCATTTTTTTGTTTAGTTTAGAGTAATTCACTCTAATTCAATCTAGTTATGTCTCATTAAGATAAGACCGTGAGAGAAGTTAGTTCTATTATTAATTATTGTACTAATGTGATTACATGAATTGTTGCCTGGTATTTTTTTAGCCTTAACTGGAGTCAGTGGATCCTCAATTTCATCTGCTATAAGTTTTTCTTCTGACCTCTATGTTTTGTACGATTGGCATAATAGTAGACAACAAGACCTTCAGGTTGGTCAATGATTCATCTGAAAGCACTCGCGTTGAGAAAGATCATATCGACAGTAACGTCTGTGGTATATTTTTTTTCCTGTCTTCCGTATGTTTTATGCAGATTATACTTCGTAATAGACTTTAATAACAGTGTCGCTCTCACAAACTGTGTATCTGCAATCTAAAATATATAGGTATTTTAGATGGGTATCACTTGTCTGAATTCCTCAATGATCTGCTTTCCTCCCTTGAATATTTTAATTTTATACCTAAAACTCTAATGCCCTTAATTTTTCAGTAAATGAAATGCCAGTGAATTATGTAATTTGTTTAGTGAAACTTTGCAGAGAAGTTGATGTATTTCTCTGAAAATCTTGATGTAAAGTTGTTTCTGTCCCGGATACACCAAGATACACCTGCTGCAGACTTGGAGGTTGGAGCTCTTGCACTAAAAACAGATCTCCAAGGACGGACTCAACAGAGGAAACAATTGGTTAAAGACAATTTTGAATGTTTTGTTTCATGCAAAACAACAATTGATGGTAAAGCACCTCGCTTCACTTGATTCTGGTAATACTTTAACTATGGAAGTGCAATTTTCTTAGGGGCTAAAACAAGTTTATTGACATACTCTTTGCCATATAAGTTCATAGAATTTTAGCTGTTTGCAAATAGTGCTAATTTAGGGATGGTGCTTGCATAGATATCGAGTCAAAACTGAAGTGAATCGAGGAAGACCCCGAAGGTTCAGGGACAGTTAACTTGTACAAATGTATGCAAGGAGTATGTTCACAGGCAGAACGGGCCTTTGAGCTTCTATTTGAGAGACAGGTTGGTTAACTGCAGGTGTTGGTTTGCTTTCAAATTCATTTATGATTGTGCTACTCAATCATGGGATATGATTTTGTTGTGGTAGACTTGAAGTGACAGATTCTTGTTGTTATCTAATATGTTAGTTGACTCAATGCCTGAATGCTTTACCCGAATTTCATTGTCTCTGTCGTGGTTTGGATGGTATAGTTCCGACGATTGGTCGTGTAGCTAGTTTTACTCCACTGTTGCTATATAGTTGCGAGTTATTGTACATATACAGATAAGTGTAGATAGACAGTCATAAGAGCTCAACTAGGCGTCTTGTAGTTACGGTGACGGTCGATATGTTGGCAGGTTCAATGAATTTGGGGTCGACAGCGGGCTTGCAGCAAAGGAGTTGATACCAAATCTTGATCTTGCTAAGAAACACATATCTTTGCAGCTCCATGTGGGTTTGCCGGATATCGAAGTAAGATATTCCTTTTCTCTCTTAATCATCTACGATGAATTTATTTCTTTTGTGGAATATTAAGTTCGTGTTAAATGTTAATATGATATATGATTTTCATATTGTGGAGACCTTTCTTAAACGCAGGTTAAACAATTAGTTTTGGCCGCTATTGCTTTGAAAAGACTCGGTGCTATTCTATTTGTATTTGGCCATGGCTTTGGAGCCTTCCTCCTGGTGAGATTTTTGTTTCTCAAGAGTGATTATTTTGGTTTCGTTTGAACTATGAAGTTATATGTTAATTCCACCGAGCAGTTACGTTTGATTCTACTTTCGTGTCTCGTCTAATTGTTCTTTCCTTTGTCGTAGTTTGTGTATTTGCTGGTTAGCACTCCTTTTCTCTATGACTTCTACAACTATCGACCTGGAGAGCCCCAGTACGCTGATCTTCTCGGTGATTTTCTGCTGGTATTTGCATATCCATATCCGAAGTGTTTCCCTATGCATTACGAAATACAACGTGCAAACATCATTGATTCTTTCATTAATGGCAGACTGTTGCGCAATGCAGTGCATTATTGTTCTTCTGGGGGTTGAAGAGCTTGATCACAAAGAGGCAACTAAGGAAGAAAGTCGTGAAGCCGAAAACTGCTTAGATATATCGAAGTGGTAGCAGGTGAAGATTGTTGATTTGCAGTGTCAGGTAATATTTTGCATGATCATCCGTTACCAAACCGAACTTTTAGTAGTTAAGCTTATTTTAGTTATTTATTCACCGGAATATTCAAAAAATACGTTTGCATATTCAAATATTTTCCCTTCGATTACAAGTTTAAGTTTAAAAGTAGTATTTGACTGAATCCGTCGCTTCATGAGTCCACAGCAGTATTTATGACAGGCAAAATCAATTGCTCTCCTCTCCCATGTAAGCAGAATGCTTGGAATTGTTATGTAGAAGATAGAAATGCGTGAACACGGTTGGTGTGGTATTTGGTTGTAGTGCATATAGTGAACATATTATTTGATGTTTGAGCATGATTTTAGTCAAAATTCTAGCCATAAATCTATTGCATCTATAAACTAATTTGTTATACATTATTTATATGCATTGATTCCTTGATGGCTGACATCAGGCATTGGACCCTTTATTTTTTATTTTTTATGCATGTGTCACATGATTTGGTGGTCTTATTCTCAGTTCAGGATTGTTCTGTACTCGAGTCTGTTTATATAGAGGCCTTTCAAGAACTATGTTTGTGAAGACATTATGTATTGGTTGAAGAATACCATATCTATAATCCATAATTAATATAATTTCACACGGCCCGTTGCTCTTTATCTGCTTAAGCAGGCAAACTTAACATTATTTGTTATTTTCAGGTAAAAATACTAAAAAAAGTTCTTGAAGAGGTTGAAAGAGTGATGCAAGAATTCAAAGGCACGCTTTACAAATCCATGGAAGATCCACAAATAGACCTAACAAGTGTAAGCATTTGACAAGCCCTTTTCAATATTTTGACAATTTTTACTTGTGAGGAAATGTATAATTGATGTTGATTTAAGACCTAAATTTTCATGGATATTTGTTCAATATTAATGCTCGTGGTATTAAAATATTATTACTCTATCTTAATCTGGATGTTGAGGTGAGTATTAGATTCAAATATGTATCTGATATAGATATGTGGTGGATTATACTTCCATACCTATATCTAAACATGTGTCAGGCATAAGTGTAGAACTCAGGTACTTTAAAAAATGACATGTTCGGGCAACATAACAATTATTTGATGCTTACTGACCCATGAGATGCAAGCTTTTTTCCCACTAAATCAATTTTATGATGTTAAAATCAGTTTTTACAAAATTTTCTGAGTTGCTTGGGTAAACTTTGAGTGGGATGTAGATAAAGAGAACATACTAGTATTCTACAAACCAAAGGACTGCTATTGAGAGGTCAATGAAATGATTTCCATTAATTACCATGTTGGAATGCTCCTGTTTTCATTTGAGTTGTAATGTTCCATGATCTATATGCCCTTCCTGTTGTCTTAGGAGTAGAAGTATGGGATATTTATGCCGAAAAGTTGTGAGATGGTTGAAAATGGAATCTTGTTTTTTTTTTTTGTTGAATTGGTGAGAGTATGAAACTAGAGTTCTAGGATATTGTCATAAATGTTATTTCTGACTATAAAGCAAATTATTGTGGCATTCAAGCCTGAGATTGAACAAATGCTGTTTTATTGATCTTACTTGCATTTTAAGCTGACCAAAAATTAGTTTTTGGGAATTCATATTTTTTAGGTTGATGAAATGATTTCCATTGATGTACACTACTTAACCATCTTTTGAAGATGTTTACTGCTTTGGGCATTTACTTGGAAAGTTTTGAGAAGCCTTTCCTGGAGTGCACATCCAAGTTTTATGCAGTTGAATGAATGAAATACATGCAGCAATCAGATGTTTCAGATTACTTGAAGCATGTAGATGTGCCTCTTCATATTTTACTTTCTCAGTTAGCAGTGATTGTTACTCTGTATTTTGAATTGTGCATGTTTTATCCTTCTAAAAAGAATGTTAAATTTGTCACATTATTCTATATATATGGAATTTGAATGTTTATCCCTCTACAATTTTTGTGTAAGTTTATGTAACTGAGAATTGTGCATGGATTGCTTATATATAACATGATATATATTTAGTATTACAAGGCATTAAATGTGATTTAGCTTGATTATTTGTCAATCTACAATATATATATATATATAATTTACAAAATACAATCACGACACAAATGTGTGTCATCTTCATTTATGACGGGGGCTTCAATGACACGAAATGCAAGTCATAAATGCGTGTCATAAATTTATGACACACAAATGTGTGTCATCTTCATTTATGACGGGGCTTCAATGACGCGCAGTGAGCATCATAAATGAGCGTCATAAATGCGCGTCATAGATTTATGACGCACAATTGCGCGTCATTTAAGATTCATGTCGGTGGCTTCAACGACAGGCATTTGTGTGTCATTCGCACCCATAGATAATGCGCGTCATTAAAGGGGTTTTTTCTAGTAGTGCATATATGAATTGTCGAAACGATTTTTTCTCAAAAGTGAGATTTTAAAAACCACATTAATTTTTAATTTATCTCTTTCAATTGATTTTTAATTTAAAAAACAAATAAGATTTAAAAACCTTTCGTTTCGAAAAAATTCGGATTTCTTTTATGATCGAAAAAATACGGTTCAAAGAGTCGCCACCAATCTTTGATTAGGGTGTGATTGAGCACCCAAAAATGTTTGTTATTTTAAATAAAAATTAATTTTAATTAAAACAACAAATTAAGGTATGCGTTACCAAAATCCAAGTTCGGGAGCCGGTTACGTGCGGGGAAGGATTAGCACCCCCACAACGTCCTAAATCGGTACCTAGCCGATTAATTAACGTCTTTGCAATGAACTTTACAAATTCAAATTTAATTTGATTTTGATCCCATAAAACAAGGATGTAAATTTAAAAACATTCAAAAGCACTCAAATAAATTAAATTAAAATTACCGAGTCATTTTAGAAAGATAAAGAATGTTCAATTATTTACAAATATCGAGACCAGATCTTAAAAGTTATAACAACCTTTTCTCGATAAATTTAAATAAACGAACATTTCCTTTTCTTTTGTTCCCAAATTTTAGGTGACGAATCAATTTTTTTGGTTTCACTTTCGGGATACACTTTTAATTTAAAATAGTCAAAACGACTCTCTAATCAGTTAAGACAAGCCATTCAAGATAATTTTAAATTAAAAGGGTATTACCCTTAGTCCGATTATGTATTTGTAAGTCGAGTTATGCACGTGAGGGTATCATACAAATTATACAAAAAGTGGATATCATGCCAAAATTAATTGTACAAAAATTAATATATATAAAAAAATGATATCTAATTAATGAACAACCTATGTGTACATGCATTCATATCATCATCATTCAACCATATGAAGCATACATTCGAAACGAACCCTAAATAACTATACATACATACACATAAAAAACTTAAATATGGATTAAAACGTAATGAACATTAATTTAAGATTAAAACATAAATGAGGTAAATATCATGTTATTGTAAAAAAAGGTGAAAAACAAATGGTCCTAAAGATGTGTGACCAAATTAAAAGGGAACTGCAAATCTGAGGCTAAAGTAACAAACTGTACAAACATTGAGTCATGACACAAAAGAAATAATATTCCAAGCACCAAGATTGTAATTTGTCTATTAAAAGACAAAGGATTAAAATGTAACAAAATAACATTATGAGCCTTGTAAGTGAAAAAGAAAAAAAAAGAACCATACGCATACATAGGGTTAAAACACCAAGTTTCTGAAACTGCATGTTCAATGTGTAAATAAGTAAAAATTAAAATTAACCAAATCTAGGACTATAATGGAACACGCATCAACTTAAGAGCTATAAACAACAAATTCAGAAATCAATTTAGGGACCAGAATACGAGCTTTTGAAACCTAAAGGATCATTCGATGAATTCCTTAACTTACGAAGCGCCGCCGTTTTGAACATACCATATATTTAATTTAAGGCAAAAATAAACCCTAATTTCCTTTGCATTAAGTCAACTCTCTCCCCTCAGCCATTTCTCTTCTACTCTCTCACTACAATAGAGAGTTACGAAACTCTCTTCGCCTGCCACCCTGTTCGATGGCCACCATCACTTCAAAATCCAACAGAACAACACCGGCCACCCTCGGAAGTAGCTATCCTTACCGAACCACCACAAACCCTCATCGAAAACGCCTAAAACCGAATCACTACAAGAACAAAACCTCACCTTCTTCACGCTTTCAACAAAAGTTCAACTAGAACCCAAACACAACACTCCCTCCACCGCTCAAAATGCCTTGAATCGGCCTTATAACTAAACTCCGATGAGAGGCCAATGACCCCAACTCCACCGTTACTCTCACGAACCTGCTCATTCCTTCGGCCGAACCCAAAACCGAGCCTCTACACTCAAAATAAGACCTCTATCTACATGAAAAACCTCCAAGATTGAATCAATACTAACCCCAAATTAACCCTAAACTCATAATCCCAAGCTCCTTACTCTGCCGACGAGATCATGTTAAAAGGTAAATCTAACAGCCTATTTCTACTTTACTTTTATTTGATTCAAAACATGTGATATTGCTTATTATTTAGAAAGAAATAATAATAATAATAATAACCTGTTTATGGACTGCTTGGATTGCTTCTGTTGTTAGATTGCTAAAGAAAATGGTGTGTTGCTTGTTATAATGCTTCCTTCTAAAAAAGATGTCTTTACACTGTTTGATTTTTTTATACAAGGGAAAAGAATATTGTTTACACTCTCTATTCAGTATTTGCTACTCTGTCGTATCAAGCAAAGCAATGAATGGAGAGAAAAAAATGGTCTCCGATTCTCTTTTCTTTTCCTTCTCCCTCCGTGTAATTTGTGATGGTTGATAATCTGATCTCCCCCTCCTCGTTTTTTTCATTGGTTTTTTAATGGTCTCTGCTTTTTCTCGTTCTCCTGATCCTCTCCAATTTTCAGAGGTTAATTCCTTTCAAAACTGACCCCCACTCTCTATAAACCGTTCCCCCTCTTTTCCTGCTCAAAACTGCCTGTCTTACTAGCATAATCCAACTGAGCACGGGTTGGGTTAGATATCATGTTAGGCTTGATTCGAATTGTTTAATCTGCTATAAGCCCGGACAAAAAGAGCATCTACAGCTGCCCCTCTTTGCTTATTGTCGTGCAACGAGAATAGAGCAAAGATCAATAGATGATCAAGTTTGTCCGACCATTAGAACTTCAAAAGATTAATCCGCTTCTCTGCCACTTCAGGATAAGCGAGACTTGAAAAATCTTCGAATGACGGGTCCGCTGTCTATTTTTTTGGGGAGTATAAGGCTCGAACAATCTTTGACAAATGTGTCTGCTCCCTATTCAGTCAGGGAGTATAAAACTCGAACAATCTTCAATAAACGGGTCCGCTCCCTATTCGTTCAGGGAGTATAGAACTCGAACAATCTTCATAAAACGGGTCCGCTCCCTATTCGTTCAGGGAGTATACAACTCTAACAATCTTCATAAAACGGGTCCGCTCTCTATTCATTCAGAGAGTATAGAACTTGAACAATCTTCAACAAACGGGTCCGCTCTCTATTCCTTCAGAGAGTATAGAACTCGAACAATCTTCATGAAACGGGTCCGCTCTCTATTCCTTCAGAGAGTATAGAACTCGAACAATCTTCAACGAACTTGTCCGCTCCCTATTCCTTCAGAGAGTATAGGACTCAATCTTCAACAAACAATTTTGCTTCACTACTCTTCCATGAAGGCTTATAGATGATTGGCTTCACTACTTTTCCGTGAAGGCTTAAGTTTGAATTGTTTCAAAGGTCCAACCTGAAAATCAAACATTACCAATCATTAATGTATGTTTGAAAATATTATATTCAAAAATTTAGAATTTGATAAAATTTCTGAAAATCCATCTCCATCGCGAAAACTTGTCTGGAAACCATTGGATACATGAATCTGCTTTGGCTCAGTTCTCGTATAAACATCATTATTTTCAAAATCTCAAAACCAGTTATGTTTATCTCGATGCTTCAATATCTTCAATCTTCAAATATCCCTGTGAAATCTGTAAATATTTAAGTCATCATGCAATTATGAATGACATGATCCTATTTATGCCTAAAATGTATACAATTATGCAATTTAATGCATTTTCTTCTTCGAATGAACTCAATTTCCTTTTGATCTCGATGAAACTCGGTTTTGTCTTGGGCACAGAACATTTGACTAGTTCACCCCAGTTGACAATCTCAATACCATATCCTTCGGTTTAACAGGACCTTGACTTCTTTCTTTCTTGAAACCCGCCAGTATCCATGACCAACTTCTCGACAAACAACAATCTCTTAGGGTCATCTTTTAATGGCTGAGATTTTCTACGAACTCCATAGTTTTAACCTCCAATAACCACACAAGATTACATGTTAAAACCATTATCAGCTTCAGAATATCTGTATTTTCCAAAACCTTTTGCACAATAATACAAAATGATCTTATATACTTCAAGTTAAGCTATATGTTTTAACCTTTCAAGATAAGATGCTTGCAAAAGGGAAATTAACAAGAAAATACATCTCTTTATTTATATAATGCAAAGAATTTTTAGGTAATTTCATGGCAAACTTTTAACTGGAAACAGTAAAAGAACAAAAGAGTAGGCGTCTTCAAATATCAATAATGCAAATACTTTTGAACTGGCACGCCGTTAGAATGTCTCGAGTGTAGCTTCTGTCAAAAGGATCTCCAAAATTATGATGCTTAAGAGTATGAAGCTACTTCTAAACTCCCAAATCTCCATCATTGGATGCCCTAAACCAGTATTGAATCTCATGTGCATTCAATTTCTCTCCTGGTTGTTTCAATCGAGACTCATTAATCTTTAGTCTCAATCCTGATTACCAACTGTCATTGTTACTACCCATATCAGGAGCTCTTTCCATTTCCAAAATCAATTCAGAACCTTCCACCATGCACGAATTCCGAATTTCAAACTCAACTCAAGTCGCCCTTTGCGGGTTTTCAACTTGAGACCTCATTTGGTTCCAAGACGCCCTTTTCGGGTTTTCATCTTGAACCCCCATTTTATTTTTCTTTTTTTTTTCATTTTTCTCTTTTTGTTTTTCTCTTTCATTTTTTCTTCCATTTTCCATTTTTTCTTTTTTTTTCTTTTCGTTTTTCCATCATTTTTCTTTTTTCTCATTTTTCTTTTCTTCTTTTTCTTTTTCTTCTTCTCATTTTTATTATTATTTTGTTTTTCATTTTTTCATTTTCTCTTTTATTTCTTCTTCAAGCGAAATATCTCTTAACAACGTCGGAATTCACTGGATATGGTAATTCTGATCCGTCCATTTCAGTTAGGACTAGAGCTCCCCAGAAAAGGCTTTCTTGACAATATAAGGTCCTTCCCAATTGAGCATCCATTTTCCTCTAAAATCCTTCTGAATAGGCAAAATCCTTTTAAGCACCAAATCTCCCTCATAGAATTCTCGAAGGCGAACTTTCTTACCATGTGCCCGTATCATACGTTTTTGGTACATTTGACCATGACAAATAGCTTTCAATCTCTTTTCTTCAATCAAATTCAACTGGTCATACCTAGCCTGGATCCATTCTGCCTCATCGAGCTTCACTTCTGACAAAATCCGAAGTGAGGGAATTTCCACCTCAATAGGTAAGACAACTTCCATCCCATATACCAGAGAAAATGGAGTTGCCCCAGTTGACGTTCGTACAGAAGTTCGATAGGCAAACAGAGCAAATGGCAACTTCTCATGCCAATCTTTATAGGTCTCAGTCATCTTCTCTATGAGCCTTTTGATGTTCTTATTAGCCGCCTCTACTGCCTCGTTCATCTTTGGGCGATAAGTGGTGGAATTATGATGCTTTATTTTGAACTGTTTACAGACCGAGTCCATCATCTTATTATTTTAATTCAACGCATTATCGGAGATAATCCTCTTTGGTAAACCATATCTACAAATGATCTCATTCGTTAAGAATTTGCATATTGTAGACTGGTAATATTTGCGTAAGAAGCCGCTTCTACCCACTTGGTGAAATAATCTATGGCTACCAGAATGAATAGATGACCATTTGAAGCTTTGGGCGAAATTTGTCCAATAACATCCATGCCCCACATTGAGAATGGCCACGAAGCTGTCATTAAGTGCAACGGATGAGGAGGAGTATGTATTCTATCTCCATAAATCTGACACTTGTGACATTTTCGGGCATAATTGATACAGTCTGTTTCCATAGTTGACCAATAATACCCAAATCTCATAATCTGCCTAACCATAACATGCCCATTAGCATGGGTACTGCATATTCCTTCATGCACTTCCTCAAGAATCAACTTGGCTTCTTTCGTGTCCACACACCTTAACAAGACCCGATCCATACTTTTCTTGTATAGAGTCTCACCATCAAACACATACCCTGATGCCATTATTCTAATGGTTCTCTTATCATTCTCAGTCGCATGTTCTGGATAACTCTGATACCTTATATATTGTAAGATATCATAATACCAAGGGTTTCCATCTTCTTCTTCTTCAATATTAAAATAATGGGCTGGATACTCATAAGCCTTTATTTTAAAGGGCATCATATTTGAATGCTCGCTCATCTTAAATGTTGTTGCCAGTGTGGCTAAGGCATCTGCCATTTGATTCTCTTCTCTGGGAAGGTAATTGAAAGTTACTTCTTCAAATTCTTCAACAAGTTCCATAACCAACTTACGGTATTCTACAAGCTTATGATCTTTTGTCTCCCATTCTCCCCTGAGTTGGTATATTACCAAAGCTGAATCCCCATACACCTTGAGCATTTTTTATTTTGCGATCAACGACAGCTCTAAGACCCAGAACACAAGCTTCATACTCGGCCATATTGTTTGTACAATCAAAATTAAGCCGACTGGTGAAAGGATAATGCTCTCCCTCTGGTGAGACCAAAATTGCCCCGATTCCATGTCCCAAGGCATTTGAAGCACCATCAAAGTTCAACTTCCAATATTTACTAGTGGATGCCACTGTTTCTTCTACCGAAATGGCCATTAAATCCTCATCTGGGAAATCAAACCTCAACGACTCATATTCTTCCGAAGCCCTGCTTGCAATGAATTCCGCTATAGCACTTCCTTTAATTGCCGTCTGGTTTACATACTGGATGTCAAATTCGGACAATAGGATCTTCCAACGAGCTAATCTTCCAGATAATGCAGGCACACCCATTAGATATTTCAAGGGATCAAGCTTGGATATATGCCAAGTAGTATGATACAACATATATTGTCTAAGCCTTCGGGTAGCCCATACTAAAGCGCAACACAACTTTTCAATGGGTGAGTATCTTGTCTCACATTCAGTGAACTTCTTGCTGAGATAATAAATAGCCCTTTCTTTCTTCTCAGTTTGGTCACGTTGCCCCAGCACACACCCCATTGAATTTTTATAAACTGACAAATAAAGAATCAAGGGTTTGCCTGAGATGGGTGGCACTAAGATTGGAGTGCTCGACAAATATCTTTTCACTGCTTCAAAAGCTCTTTGACAATCCTCACTCCATTACCCTGAGTTATTCTTGCGAAGAAGGCGAAATATGAGATCACACTTTTCCTTCAGCTGTGAAATAAACCGAGCTATATAATTCAATCTCCCCAAAAATCCTCTGACTTCTTTTTGTGTTCGTGGGGCTGGCAAGTCTTGAATAGCTTTTACTTTATCTGGGTCTATTTCAATTCCTTTTTGGCTCACTACGAATCCCAACAACTTCCCAGATGTCACCCCAAAAGTACATTTATTTGGGTTGAGTTTTAACTGGCATCTTCTTATTCTTTTAAAGAGTTTTCTCAAATTCCCAATATGTTCTTCCTCTGTCTTGGCTTTGACAATCATATCATCGACATAAACTTCTATTTCTTTATGCATCATGTTGTGAAATAACGTCACCATGGCCCTTTGATATGTTGCCCCTGCATTCTTCAGTCCAAACGGCATTACTTTATAGCAAAATGTTCCCCACATGGTAACGAACATCGTTTTTTCCATATCTTCAGGGTTCATATTAATTTGATTGTAGCCAGAGAAACCATCCATAAAAGAGAACAAAGAATTTCCAACAGTATTATCCACTAGTGTGTCTATATGTAGCAAAGGAAAATTATCTTTTGGACTAGCTCGATTGAGATCCCTGTAGTCGACACACATTCGAACTTTCCCATCTTTCTTCGGTACTGGGACGATATTCGCCACCCATTCAGGATATTTAGCCACTTTAAGAAACCCGGCATCAAATTGTTTCTTCACTTCATCTTTAATCTTGAGCAGCATCTCGGGTCTCATTTTTCTAAGTTTTTGTTGTACCGGCTTATATTCAGGCTTTATTGGCAGTTTGTGAACAACCAGTTCTATATCTAAACCCGACATATCTTCGTATGACCAAGCAAACACATCCTTGTAATCTTGAAGCAATTCTATCAAATCATGTCGACCTCCAACTGACAGAGTGGTACCAATCTTTACTTCTCTCTTATCCTCATCTGTCCCCAAATTCAAAATCTCAGTAGGCTCTTTATGAGGCAGAATCTACTTATCTTCATTCTCCACCATTTTCAGCAATTCAGAAGGTAGTTCACATCCCCTCATCATCATCATAATCCTCGATTTCCCCTTGACATATAAGCTTCTCGAAATCAATCTCTGAGTCAGAGTCATTAGCATTCATATTATTGATATCTGAGCTCCTGAAAAAATAATGAAAGAGAAGATATATATACATATATACATATGGGAGGATCTTTTCCCATATAAATAAATAGAAAGAAATAAATACATACATATATACAATAAGGAATGAATGAATGAAATGCATGGGAGAATGTTTGCCATTTGGAATTAACAGAATGCATCTTTTATTGAAAGCAAGAAAAAACAAACAGCTTAACCCTTTACATAAAATCACCTATTGTCCCAGGGTATGAACAACAGGGAGAAAGTTCCAGTGCATTACTCTGTAAAAGATTTGTAAACTACAGGCAGTTCTTCCGCAGTCCAATTGTTCAACACGAAGCCCAGCGGTGCAGGATAAATGCCCATAGCTCTCATTTCCTCAAACTCACCATCAGTTATAACATTAATGCCTAAATCTCCCAAGGCCTTCTCAACCATCGCCTCAGTGTTCCTTGAATTCCCTTGAAACATATGTCCCCCAGATATGAAAATGCTGCTCAACGGCGGGAAGATCATGGGTTCCTAGCTAAGGTCTTCACCAGCCAATCTGGCCTTTCTCATTTCCTGACCCTTCTTAATTCCCCTCAGCTTATCCCTCGGAGTTGGCTGATACCCCAAACCAAATCGATCTC
This sequence comes from Hibiscus syriacus, assembly GCF_006381635.1. NCBI lineage: Eukaryota > Viridiplantae > Streptophyta > Magnoliopsida > Malvales > Malvaceae > Hibiscus > Hibiscus syriacus. The sequence continues at coordinate 17,820 of NW_024063331.1, read as the reverse complement.
TTTTAGTAACAGGGCATATTGGATTCAACGGTCCTTACAACTGTCGACCTAACCCCTTTCTAACTTTCGCTCCTCTTCCAAGAGTCAATTTGAGCCCAATCTTGGTACAGTTTGACAATCGAGGCTTTGGTATCTTCATGCCTTCGGCGACAAATGTAGCATTGACAAACTCCAACGATCTGAAAGAACACTCGACGGCTTGCTCATCAACTTCAATATACGGACCAGTAGTAGAAACAGAAGCAATAATGTCCTCTTTAGCATGAATACATACCAACCTTCCATTGATCACAAATTTCAGTCTCTGGTGCAATGTGGACGGAACTGCACCGGCCTGATGAATCCAAGGCCTTCCCAACAAACAATTGTACGTAGGCATAATGTTCATTACGAGAAATTCCACTTCATAAGTTGCTGGACCAATAGTCAGAGGAACATCAATCTTGCCCAACACTTCTCTTTTAGTCCCATCAAAAGCTCGAACCACACTTTGACAGGTTCTCATAAGTGTACTATCTAATGAAAGCTTCTTTAGAGTCACTAAGGGCATCACATTCAAAGCTGAACCATTATCAACCAAGACCCGAGATAACACATGCCCTTTACATTTAACTGTGATGTGCAAAGCCTTCTAACTACCAACCATCCCAGAAGGGATTTCATCATCAGAAAAAGATAAAAAAAATTATCAGCTTGTACATTGGAAACTAACCGATCCAAATTTTCAATGGGAAACTCTTTCGGAACAAAAGTCTGGTTCAAAACCTTTAACAAAGCATTTTTATGGGCCTCTGAACTCAAAAGTAATGATAAAACAGAAATACGGGCAGACAACTTGTGTAACTGTTCCACAACACTGTATTCACTATGCTTCAGAAACTTCAAAAATTCTACCTCTTCACTCTCGGTTACTGGTTCATTGATAACATGCTTATCTTCTTCTATCTGCACATCAACCTTTTTCCCCTTATCAACCGCAACCTTCTTCTCAGACTCCTTAGGTGGATTAAGAGAATAACATCTACCACTTCTGGTAAAGTGTCCCACCTCATCTACTTCCTCATTCTTTTTTGTTACATCTCCCATCTGGCAATCATATCTCCAAGGCACTTGTTTATTATCCCGATATGGGAATGGAGATGGAGGTGTAATAACCACTTTTGGAGCTACCTTTTCAGTCAATCGATCCTTGGGAGTAATGATTAGGGGACAACTAGCATTGTAAACCCCTTTAGATGATCCTTCTGAAGCGCAAACTTCCGCTTCCTCTTCTTCAACAATCTCTTTAAAGAACTCAATTTCTTTACTGTCCATCATGTCTTGTACCAAAGATAGGAAGTCAGGACATTGCTGAATACTGTGTCCTTCACTGTTATGATACTGACATACCTCTCCACTGTTAAACTGTTCACCCATCAAACTGGGCTTCAACAATCCTACCTTGACCATCTGGCACCACACCCAACTCATGGGTGATACCACCTCACTAACATTCCTTACAATTTTCTTTCCTTTCTCTTCAGTTATCGCGTTAACTCCTACCTCTACATGGCTTGGCAATGGATTCTGACCTATATTTGGCTGCTCACTGTCACCAAAGTTGATGACATTCCTCATTCTCAAAGCTTGGACAACCTTCTTAAAAGCAGTACAATTCTCAATGGAATGCCCAGGGTTCCCTGCATGGTACTCACACTGAGCACTAGCATCATACTATTTGGGAAAAGGAGGTTGCATTGGTGTCACGTGATACGGCGAAACCACATGTCGATCATACAAAATCTGAAACAATTCCTTATAAGTCATCGGGATGGGGTTAAATTGAGGCCTCTCTCTCCTCTGGTCCCTTTCCCCTTGTCTATTGTCATTTTGTGTTGATGACCCTGCTCCTTGAGGATGGGAAACAGTGATGTTATTAGAATCGTACTGACTTTATTTTCCTTTTTCCTCGTTGGTGGCCTCTTACTAGACTCTCCTCCCTAGAGCTTTCCACTCTTAACTGCCATTTCAATCATTTCTCCTGCCGTAACTACATCAGCAAAACTTCGATAAGGATTACCAATAAGATGTGAGAAAAAAAGGAGCCCTTAAGGTATTGACAAAAAGCATATTTGTTTCCTCCTCTTCTAATGGTGGGTGGACTTGCACCGCTACATCTCTCCATCTTTGAGCATATTGTCTAAAACTCTCGTTAGACTTCTTTTCCATTCCTTGCAACATCATCCTGTTGGGCCTAACATCTTTTACATGTTTGTATTGCTCAAGAAATGACTTAGCCAAGTCTTTCCACGATTTAATATTAGCTCTACTCAGCTGGTTATACCTTCGGATTGCCGAGCCAGTTAAGCTTTCCTGAAAGCAGTGTATCAACAATTGATCGTCCCCTATGTATCCGGTCATCTTCCTACAAAATATCGTGATATGCGCAGAGGGACACCTAGTACCATCAAACTTATAAAAGTCAGGAACTTTGAACTTTGGAGGTAAAACCAAATCCAAAACTAGACTTAATTCCTTTGCGTCGAATCCATAGACACTAGTATCTTCCTTCATGGATCTGACTTCTCTTTCTAGCTGTTTCCATTTCTCTTCTAACGGATTGTTTTGGTCCTTCTTGGTTTCTTCATTAAGGTCCGAAACTTGATGATATTGATGTTCTTCCTGATATGAACTAGATCTAGGATGTACGTTAACAGAAGCACCAACTGGATTAATGTGCACCTTCTCGACATGAACAGGGGTCACTTGAACGTTTTGAGATTGTTCTGGGGTTAACCTGGATGATGAAGTGGGTCATCAATTGCACCATCTGGCATAGGGCTTTTCCCATGTTCTGAATTTCTTCCTTCCAACATACTCGCAAACTTGGCAAACATCTCCTTTTGGGCATTCATCATATCTTCTTGCATTTTCTTGATATTATCTTGTAACTCCAACTGAGCCTTCTCAATTTGGGCAAGTTTATCCTCCATAACTTTCTTCCTGGTTCTGTAGATATGCTTGGGATTTTCCAGTATTACTCTGTCATAGAGTCATTTTGTTATCGCTGATATTTATTAATGAATATGAAATATATGATTATGAATGAATAAAATGTGAAGCAAAAATTTAAATGTATTAAAAATGCATATGAAAAATGCAGGGTGTTGATCTTGGAACGACTCCTTAGAACAACTCTTTATAATAGAACGACGTTCAATTACAAAGTTGAAACATATCACAAATAAATCTGCACCATCTCTCCTATTTGCTGTACATGTGCTAGTAACTCCACGATCTTCTGGTTTTCTTCAGCCTCGGGATCCAGTTCTTCAGTCACATCAGCAACTTCCTCAGATAGAATGACCAAATATTGAGCTATTCTCCGCGCGTGTCCTAGGTAACAAGCAATAAAATCCTCTCTTTGCTTAACTCTCGCCTGAGCTCGCTCCCATCGAAAACGCCACTGTATATCCCCCTCATAAGGAACTATCGATATCTCATTTGCTTGCCTCTGAAAATTTAGAACCATGGCTTCAAGCTCACTCACTTGTTTTTTCAGACTTTCAACCTCCCCCTGGCTCGAGCTACCTTCCCTGTTTCGGTATCGTCGTACTATAGTCTCTAAACTTGAAATCTTCCCCTTTAACTTCTCATTCTGAGCTTGACTCTCTTGTAACTGCTGCTCTAAAGAATCCTTTTCCTTCGAGAAAATCTTAACTTGGTGTTTGCTTTGCTTGAGCTCTTCTTGACTTTCTCCGGATACTCTTTTGAGGCTCGCCACCTCTTGCCTCAATTCGACAGACTTACTCGAGATAGAACCTGCCTGAGCTTTTACCATTCGCTGATAAGTTGACCGAAGATCGTCAAAGTCTAGCCGAAGTTACTTCTCCACTTTTTCAATTTGATCTGCTCTACACTTTTGAATGTCGATCTCCAATCCCTTTTGATACACTTCATCTTCCAGCTTCTGCAAAGTCATTCTCCATTGTCTCTGTTCTGCTTCGAAATCGCGCTTGGCTAACTCTAATGGAGACGACACCACTCTCAACTGTTCCTCCACCGGCTGAAAATTTCAGGATTCACTATCGGGATGTTTTCATTTACTCGACCGCTTCTCCACTGCTCGTACTCTTGAGATAACTCGAGATCATAAGTGAACAGATTCACACGACGAGTTTGCTTCCAGGCCTCAGCAACCCCTTTAACTTTACCCTTATACTGATCTCCTTTGAATGCAAAATCTGACCCTACCAAGTCCCATGTGGCTGGAATGAAATGCCTTGACCCATACTGTCTGGAAACTAGTAGCGGTGCATACCCAATAGAACCCCATATACCTGGTAGAGGAACCCAATCTCGCTCTCCACATCGGTAAAGTATAGCCGAAGAGACATTCCACGAAGCTCGCCACAAAATATCACTATCTCTGACATCCTTGAAGATGATCATCCATTTTTCTTCGGTGAAGCCGCCAGGCCATTCTTTAGAAATAAAATCCTTCAAAGGTGAAAACCCCTCTAGAAACACTCATCCTGGTGCTCTTTCAACATGTTTGAAATGACTCAGAATCCACACTAGCAGCAAAGGCGGACATCCTATAAAGCGTCCTTCTCCTACTTAATTAGGACGGAGCGAGGTTTTAGCTCATGTCATGAAAATGCACCTGTGCAGTGTGTGAGGAAAAGCGAAAAAACACATAATAAAAAACACTCAAAATTTCCTAAATTCACACAATTAATCTGAAACCATTAGCAAACAAATCAGTACAACTATTTATTAGTTAATCGAATTAAAAAAACAAAATACAAACAAAACTTATTAAAAACCAAACAAGGGATCAAAAACCAAATTAAAACGAATTTATAATTTTTAATTGCAAAGACAATTAATTAATCGGCTATCGGCCTAACTCTCTAAAATAAAATTCCCCAGCAGAGTCGCCAAGCTGTCGAAACTATTTTTTCTCAAAAGTGAGATTTTAAAAACCACATTAATTTTTAATTTATCTCTTTCAATTGATTTTTAATTTAAAAAACAAATGCGATTTAAAAACCTTTCGTTTCGAAAAAAATCGGATTTCCTTTATGATCGAAAAAATACAGTTCAAAGAGTCACCACCAATCTTTGATTAGGGTGTGATTGGGCACCCAAAAATGTTTTTTATTTTAAATAAAAATTAATTTTAATTAAAACAACAAATTAAGGTATGCGTTACCAAAATCCAAGTTCGGGAGCCGATTACGTGCGGGGAAGGATTAGCAACCCCACAATGCCCTAAATCGGTACCTAGCCGATTAATTAACGTCTTTGCAATGAACTTTACAAATTCAAATTTAATTTGATTTTTGATCCCATAAAACAAGGATGTAAATTTAAAAACATTCAAAAGCACTCAAATAAATTAAATTAAAATTACCGAGTCGTTTTAGAAAGATAAAGAATGTTCAATTATTTACAAATATCGAGACCAGATCTTAAAAGTTATAACAACCTTTTCTCGATAAATTTAAATAAACGAACATTTCCTTTTCTTTCGTTCCCAAATTTTAGGTGACGAATCAATTTTTTTGGTTTCACTTTCGGGATACACTTTTAATTTAAAATAGTCAAAACGGCTCTCTAATCAGTTAAGACAAGCCATTCAAGATAATTTTAAATTAAAAGGGTATTACCTTTAGTCCGATTATGTATTTGTAAGTCGAGTTATGCACGTGAGGGTATCATACAAATTATACAAAAAGTGGATGTCATGCCAAAATTAATTGTACAAAAATTAATATATATATAAAAAATGATATCTAATTACTGAACAACCTATGTGTACATGCATTCATATCATCATCATTCAACCATATGAAGCATACATTCGAAACGAACCCTAAATAACTATACATACATACACATAAAAAACTTATATATGGATTAAAACGTAATGAACATTAATTTAAGATTAAAACATAAATGAGGTAAATAGCATGTTATTGTAAAAAATGGTGAAAAACAAATGGTCCTAAAGATGTGTGACCAAATTAAAAGGGAACTGCAAATCTGAGGCTAAAGTAACAAATTGTACAAACATTGAGTCATGACACAAAAGAAATAATATTCCAAGCACCAAGATTGTAATTTGTCTATTAAAAGACAAAGGATTAAAATGTAACAAAATAACATTATGAGCCTTGTAAGTGAAAAAGAAAAAAAAAGAACCATACGCATACATAGGGTTAAAACACCAAGTTTCTGAAACTGCATGCTCAATGTGTAAATAAGTACAAATTAAAATTAACCAAATCTAGGACTATAATGGAACACGCATCAACTTAAGAGCTATAAACAACAAATTCAGAAATCAATTTAGGGACCAGAATACGAGCTTTTGAAACCTAAAGGATCATTCGATGAATTCCTTAACTTACGAAGCGCCGCGTTTTGAACATACCATATATTTAATTTAAGGCAAAAATAAACCCTAATTTCCTTTGCATTAAGCCAACTCTCTCCCCTCAGTCGTTTCTCTTCTACTCTCTCGCTACAATAGAGAGTTACGAAACTCTCTTCACTTGCCACCCTGTTCGACGGCCACCATCACTTCAAAATCCAACAGAACAACACCGGCCACCCTCAGAAGTAGCTATCCTTACCCGAACCACCACAAACCCTCACCGAAAACGCCTAAAACCGAATCACTACAGGAACAAAACCTCACCTTCTTCACGCTTCTAACAAAAGTTCAACTAGAACCCAAACACAACACTCCCTCCACCGCTCAAAATGCCTTGAATCGGCCTTATAACTAAACTCCGATTAGAGGCCAGTGACCCCAACTCCACCGTTACTCTCTCGAACCTGCTCATTCCTTCGGTCGAACCCAAAACTGAGCCTCTAGACTCAAAATAAGACCTCTATCTACATGAAAAACCTACAAGATTGAATCAATGCTAACCCCAAATTAACCCTAAACTCATAATCCCAAGCTCCTTACTCCGTCGACGAGATCATGTCAAAAGGTAAATCTAACAGCCTATTTCTACTTTACTTTTATTTGATTCAAAACATGTGATATTGCTTATTATTTAGAAAGAAAATAATAATAATAATAATAATAACCTGTTTATGGACTGCTTGGATTGCTTCTATTGTTGGATTGCTAAAGAAAATGGTGTGTTGCTTGTTATAATGCTTCCTTCTAAAAAATATGTCTTTACACTGTTTGATTTTTTTATACAAGGGAAAAGAATATTGTTTACACTCTCTATTCAGTATTTGCTACTCTGTCGTATCAAGCAAAGCAATGAATGGAGAAAAAAAATGGTCTCTGATTCTCCTTTCTTTTCCTTCTCCCTCCGTGTAATTTGTGATGGTTGATAATCTGATCTCCCCCTCCTCATTTTTTCCGTTGGTTTTTTAATGGTCTCTGCTTTTTCTCGTTCTCCTGATCCTCTCCAGTTTTCAGAGGTTAATTCCTTTCAAAACTGACCCCCACTCTCTATAAACCGTTCCCCCTCTTTCCTGCTCAAAACTGTCTGTCTTACTGGCATAATCCAACTGAGCACGGGTTGGGTTAGATATCATGTTGGGCTTGATTCGAATTGTTTAATCTGCTATAAGCCCGGACAAAACGAGCATCTACATGAATTTTACCTATTAAAATACTAGTGATACATATTGGTCTATTTCGTTAGTGGTGCATATCGGTGTATGTCATAGTTGATAATTACATTAATTTATTCTCGAAAAAATTTCTATCATAGAGAGCGGATTCTACTTTTTTATTTTGGATTTACGTAGAATAGAATATTATGTTAACCTTAGGGGCAAAGTTCATTATCAGAATTATACTAATAAGGATGAAATTATTTCTAAAACAATAAATTTTACTAGGTACAATAAATCGTTCTATTTTCTTTATTATTCTATTATCAATGCTAATAATATTGCTTTATATCATTACTATTTACCAACATAATATTCATGAAAAGTGATTCATTTTCACTTTCTTGGCAACCAAACAAAAACTGGAGTTGAATGGAAATGATTGATAGGGTTCGCCGTTGGTCTAGTATTTAGCCGGAAATCTTGAAGGGGACCTCTGGGATTAAGATTTAAGTATGGATTGGTATGAGTCGGGTTAGATTGGGTTTCCGATTAATTTGTTCGGCTTCGAAAATTATACACCTTCCACTCGATCTGAATACGACTCGAAAAATATATACTATTCATCTGACCCCACCCGACCCAAAATAATATATTTATAAAAATATTACTGATTTATTAAATATTTAACTAATTTAATAAATATGTTTATTATAGAGGTTATGTTGTGTAAATATGTTTAACTAATTTAATAAATGATCTGTTTATTGTAAACAGCCGTTAAAGTGGGGACAAATTGCTCACTTAACTCCAACTCATTATTAGCCATGATTTCTTTCTTTCTTGACCAGGAATCCAAACTCATTTGTTGACAAGATCTAATGAGCAGATTATTATTAGGATTAAGTATATAAAATGTGTCTAATCTACGTCTGTTTTTTTAAATTTAGTGTCTATTATTTATTTCGTTTTAGTTTTGTGTCTAATGTTTCATTTTGTTACTCAAAATGGGTCAAGCTGTGACAGATTGTTAATATTCTCTGTTAAGTGACACGTATCACAATTTGATAAATTTTAATTTTTTTATATAAGATTAAAAAAATAAAATTATATACTTTTTAAAAAAGAAAACACATAATTTCGAAGTAACCCCAAAACTTTGAAAACCTTCATTTCAACCACTAAACCCATGCCGATTGCCGTCGACAAAGCTCTACCCGACCTCACCTCCCCCAGAAGACCAAAACCCCTATGAAATCGAGATTGATCAACGGCCGATCGACGGTGAATCGACGTTTTATACCCTATGAACCCTAGGATGAAAATCGCAATCCCAAGTAATTTTGACGGCCAATCGACGACAACTACGACGACTTATAACTAGAATGATGACAATAACTATGTCGGCAGCGGTGGTCGTGGTCGAAAAGGATGGCGGCTTCGGGTTAGTGTTAGGATTTGGGGATTTTATAGATTTTGAGACTTTTTTGTAATTTAAAAGAAATAAAGGTCTTTTTATAAATAATAATATTATTTTTAATATTATTTTTTAAAATATAAATTTCAAAATTATGAGATTATGACACGTGTTGCTTAACGGAGAAAACTAACAGTCCGTCATGGTTTGACCCATTTTGAGTAACAGAATGAAACATTAGGCACCAAACTAAAACGAAATAAACGTTAAGCATTAAACTAAAAAAAATGCATAGATTGGACACCTTTTGAAACGAATGGACTCCAATTCATTTAAACCTTAAACGATTGGTTCTAATTAAGTTTATATGCATTAGTTATGTCAACTACTAACCTATAGTAGTTGAATCTAAACAATTATATATACTGGAAGAAGATGAAACTTAGCATAGAAAAATATAATGATCCAATGCAAAAAATGAAAGAAAAACAAACTTGCAATATGATATATTGATATTACATAAGCTTTCATATTTATCAATAGGAAAAAAATCATTCATTTGTATGAAAAGAAAAAAATCAAGAGCCACAAAGTACAATGACAATTATATCTAATCATATCAATCCTACGGGTAAATTTTGACAAATTATATATTACAATTTTTAAAATTAAAATATACTATTTATCAAAATTTGTATAAATTAAATTATTATCATTAAAATATTATTATAATATGCAATTTATTAAGAAAGAGTGAAAATCAATTTTAGAGATCAAGATCTCGTATAAAAAATCTATTAAGATTGGATCTCTCATTTAGGAGGATTTAATCTTGATCTAAATGGCTCAAATAACCCTTTAGATTGTGGTGTAAATAAACTTAGTGTTCGACGAATTGTTCATGAACCATTCATAAAACGTTCGTTTATTAAACTACATAAACGAGTATGGACAAATTTTTATGTTCATTTAATAAACAGATGAACATAAACAAAGGTGCTTTCGATTCGTTTATGTTCATGGATAAGCTCGTTTATAAGCCCGTTTAAAAGCTCTCTTTTACTCGGTTTTTCTTTTTCTTTTATTTTTTACATTTTAAATATTCCTGAAGATATTAACTAAATTGAACATAAGGTGAATTTAGAGTTCAAACTATGAAACCTAAGAAAATTAAGGACTAATAGAGTAATTTTATCATTTTTCTTTAACTTGCAAATAAAAAGCTAAAATGAGAGTGTTGGTCGCATAATGTTAAACTATTATGTTCATAACGTTAAAGGCATATGTTCACAAATGTTAAACGAACATGTTCATGAATGCTAAACGATGAACACGAAAACATTTAAAAATAAATAAATAAACACAAACCGAACATGGATACTTTCAATGATAAACAAACCAAACATGATTACAACTTTATTCGTTTAAGCTAAGTTCATGTACGTTCCGACGAATGACTAAAAACATGTTCACGAATGTTAAACGAACATGTTCATGAACGCTAAACGAACGAACATGAAAACCTTTAAAAAATAAATAAACGAACACAAACCAAACATGAATACTTTCAATAAAAAACAAAACAAGCATGATCACAATTTTATTCGTCCAAACTAAATTCATTTACATTCTAACAAATGACTAAAATAAATTAAAATATAACTGTAGCGGTCGTCTTTCGGTTGGGCCCAGAATTGGGCTTCGACTTGAAATAATGGGTTAGAGTCGCCACCGATCATTTTAAAAACATTTAAGTGGATCAGACACCATCTTACTTGATCTATGTTTTACCAGAAATGTGTCAAGTTCGGGAGTCAGTTACAGTCAAGGAAGGATTAGCACCCTTGTACTGCCCTTTCGGTACCAATTAATTTGTCGGTTGTCTTAATTGCGAAAATTAAAAAGTTTAAATTGAAATTAAAAACCTGATTCAAATTACTTACCTTTGATTGGTTGGAATTCTTCTAAAAAAGTCAAAAATGTTAGATAAAAATAAATAATAAATAAATAAATAAAACATGAAAAAAAGAAAAAAATCAAAAGGGAAAAATAAATAAATAAAAAAATATTAAATAAATCAAAAAAATAGTTAAGTTGAGAAGAGGAAAAAGAAATTAATGAAAAGAATAAACCAGATAAAAAATTAAACAAATAAAACCCTTTTTAAAAAATAGCTAAAAATATTTAAAATGATTTAAAAAGGAAAATAAATAAAAATAAATTAAAAACATAAAATAAAGAAAGTAAAAAAGGGGAAAAATAAGAAGTAGACTAATCGTGAATTAAATTAATAAGGGAATGAATTGAAATAACATATAAATCGGTGATCAATTTTAAAAGAGAATACATATTAAAATTAAATTTGGGGCGCAAAACAAATTTATAAAATAAATAGGGGACCCAATTTTTAATTTACCCCTGCATAAAATTACAGAAAGATCCCTCCCCAAAACGACGTAGTTTCGGGGAGGGTATTTATTTACCAAAACCGGCCCAAATGCCACCCATCTCTCATTTCTTCATTTGCTTTCTCTCACTAAAAGAGAGAGGAAAAAACTTCTCTCTGACCTCTCTCTAGAAAATCTTCACCGGTGGGAAACCGACCACCAGCCGACCACCGTCTGCCACCGTCTACGGCCGCCGTCGTCAACGGTAAAAAAACCAAAATCTCCTAAAACGTTCCCCTCTACACCCCTAGCACTGATCCGAAGTCCGAATCCTCGAAAACACCACGAATCGACGTAGATATACAAAAAACCGTTCGAGTTTTCTTACCTTCTTCGACGGCTTTTTGACTCCCATTGACCCCTTTGTTGTTGATGCTTCGATTTTTTATTCTGGTTTTTTATTGTGTATTTGCTTGCTTGGTTTTGCTTCGGTGTTTGGCTATTTATGGTTTGTTTTTGGTTTTTGCTTCAGTGTTTTGATGTTTGGTCGTTGACGGGTTCCCGTTGTATTGTTTTCGATCCGTTATGGCTCGATCCTTTTATGTTGAGGTTCGATCTTTGTGGTGTTAGCTTTTTCGTTCGTCCTCTGTCGTGATTTGGTGGGGGTATTTATACCCCCTCCACCAGTGGTCGTTTCCGATTATCATGGTAACATACCCATTATTGACCAGGGATTTCGGGATGGGTCAGTCCCGATTTCCTTAGCTGAAAATCTCGGCGCCATTGAAACGTGCCTGGCTCTCCCTGTGCAGTGCCCTCCTTCTAGCTAGACAGAAAACCCTAATTAGGTTAGGGTTGGGTCAGGCCCAAACCCAATTGAGTTTCTATTGGACCCGGGCAGTGGACCCATTGCTGGATTTGGAATTGGACCTGGGCCTGAATTAAAATAAAATGAAATAAATTAATAAACATATAATAAATAAAAATAATAAAAAACTATATAATATATATATTCAAAAATATTTTAAAACTATATATTATATATTTTAAAAATATTTTCAAACTATATATTATATAGTTTTCAAAAATATTTTAAAAATGTTTTCAAAACTATATATTATATATTTTTCAAAATGTTTTAAAAATTATATATTATATAAGTTTTCAAATGTTTTAAAAAATATATATATATATATATAATGTTAAAGAAATATGTTCACAAATGTTAAACGAACATGTTCGTGAATGCTAAACGAACGAACACGAAAACCTTTAAAATAAATAAATGAACACAAACCAAACATGGATACTTTCAATGATAAACAAAACAAACATGATTACAACTTTATTCGTTCAAGCTAAGTTAATGTACATTCCGACGAATGACTAAAAAACATGTTCACGAATGTTAAACGAACATGTTCATGAACGCTAAACGAACGAACATGAAAACTTTTAAAAATAAACGAACACAACCAAACATAAATACTTTTAATGATAAACAAAACAAACATGATCACAACTTTATTCGTCCAAACTAAATTTATTTACATTCTAACAAATGACTAAAACAAATTAAAATATAACATTAAATACAATTTAAAAAATAATTGTGCAACGAAACTGTACCATAAGAATAAGTGTTAACTAAACACAGTTTATCATGAATTTTATTAACAAGATTACTAACGAAAAATACTGAAGAAACAAACGTCGACAGCAGGGTTCGAAGCTGCACGGGCGAAGCCCAACAGATATTAATTCTGTCTGCTTTTCAACTATGACATATCAATCTGTACATTTTAACTTGTGCAAACATAATAGTACTTAAAGAATAATAAAAGACGTCGTTTAGATAAAAAAAACTATAATCATTGTCGACAGGACGGACTTTCAAATTTGTCTCCTTATCTACTCACATATCAACTTAGAATATCTTATTATTAATCAATTCCAATTTAATATCAACATAATTAATGATTAGTGGTATAATTTCATTATTTTCTTTGACTTACAAATAAAATGATTGAAAGAGAGTATATAAAACGTTAAATTAATATTGTAGATACTCATTTTCGTCTGGAGTCTTTTTTTTTATTATCATATAGTTTTTGAAATTTTTTTTTGTGTTTTTTAAAAATCGATTTTTGAAAAAATATATATATAATATAGTTTTTAAAACATTTTGAAAATGTATATAATATATAGTTTGAAAATATATATATATTATAGTTTCTAAAACATTTTGAAAACATATATATATATATATATATATATATATTATATAACTTTTAAAACATTTTGAATATATATATATATATAATATAGTTTCTAAAACATTTTAAAAATGTATATAATATATAGTTTTGAAAACATTTTGAAAATATATAATATAGTTTTTTTTAAAAAAATTAAATATATATAATATATAAGTTTTGAAAACGTTTTTTGAAATTTTGAAAATGTTTTAGAAAATATATATAATATATATTTTTTTTAAAAATTATTTTTAATTATTTATTTTTCATTTTTATTTATTTCACTTTTAGGGTCCAATAAGCGTCTAAATGAGCATGGACCCAAATCAGGGTTTATACCTACCTAACAGAGCAAGTCAGTAAACCCGACTTGGTGAGCCCAAAAGATTAGGGTTTCGTACTTAACTATTGGCACCGCACATGTGGCGCGTGGAAGCCATGCGCAGATCGTAGAAATAAGAAGTCAGACGACCATGCGAGAAATCTGACCGATATTCGGTCACAAAACAACCAAGGCAGTAAGCCCCCGGCTAAATCAGGACTGACCCATCCCGTTTTAACTGGTCAACCACGAACGGTCCAAACTGTAAGATCATCAACGATCCCGAGATAGTCGGGAACGGTCACCGGTGGAGGGGATATAAATACCTCCCCACCAAGCCACCAAAGGGATCGAAACCAAAAGAGGAAAAAATAGAACCCAATAACCAACATCGGGAACATCGAAACACAACACCAACCACAACCAAGAGAACAACAAAAAATAGCAACCACACCAAAAGCACGAGGATTGTGTACAAGGTGGAAAACAGAAACATTCATAGCAAAAAAAAATGAACAAAAACAAGGCATTAGTGGACAAAACCAAACGAAAACCAAATATCACAAAAAAGTTAAGGGCTTTCGTCGGAGGTCGCATCGAAAGACGAAGAGTCTCAGCAGAAAAGGTAAAAATCCGAACGTATTTTTATAGATCTATGCCTATTTGGCGCTTTGTTGAAAAATCGGGTTACAGAACGATGTTCACGAGGTTAGGGGAATGTTTTCAGCAAGTTTGATTTTTTCGACCGCCGGGGCAGTGGTCGGCACGGTGAGGGAGTCGCCGGAGCGGAGGCCGACCCTTGGCCGGATAGGTTTGGTTGAGATAATTTGAGGGGAGAAGGGAGATGATATTTGAGGGATATGTTGAAAATGAAGTGAAATGGGGGATTTTTAGGTATTTATATACCTAGGACTACATTGTAATTAAGGGATTGTTAAACCCTTTTTGCCATCCCCTAATTTTTGAAGTTTAATTTATTTCGGTCATTATGCTCAATTTGGCCACTAAATTTTCAATTTACTCAATTCGGTCCCTATTTATAATTTACATTTTTTGCAATTTAACCCCTCTAACTCTTTAGTTTTCTCTTGCAGCTCATTTTTAGTGCCAATTTAATTCATTAATTTCAATTTGTTTCAATTGGATCCTCTAAATTTTCATTTTATTTTTAATTATTTTTTATTTTTAAAAATTATTATTATTTCTTTTATTTCATATTATTTTATTTTATTATTTTTAAAAATTTAACTTTTTTATTTTATTTTATTTTTTCTTGACCTTTGATTTATTTAATATTTTTTTATATTTTTCATTTTTTCCTTTGATTTATTTCTATTATTTCTATTATTATTTTATTTTTTCCTTTGATTTATTATTTATTATTTTTATGTTTTTTTTATTTTTTTACTTTCCCCTTTGATTTATTTAACATTTCTTTATTATTTTTTGTCTAACATTTTTGACCTTTTTAGAGAAATTCTAACCAATCAGAGGTAAGTAATTTGAATCGGGTTTTTTAAATTTTAATTTTAATTTTTTCTATTATGACAACCGACAAATTAAATGGTACTGAAAGGGCAGTTCAAGGGTGTTAATCCTTCATTGACTGTAACCGACTCCCGAATCTGACATATTTATGGTAAAACGCATATAAGGTAAGATGGTGTCTGATCAGCCTAAATATTTTTTAAATGATCGGTGGCGACTCTAACGTTTTTATTCAAGTCGAAGCCCAATTCAACGCCCACCCGAAAGACGACCACGACAGCTTGGCGACTCCGCTGGGGACAGGTAAGTGAGTCAGGCCGAAATTAATTTCCGGTTGTCTTTTTAAGAGAAAATTATAAGTTTAAATTTTAATTTATTTATTCGATTCTAATTATTTATCTTTGATTATTTTTCAAATAAATAGTTGTACTGACGTTTTCTCAATGATTTTATATTTTTGAAAAAGTTTTCATATTTGGCTCTATACCCGAGCTCCAAACCTTTTTAAGTGGGGGTGAAAGCGATGCCTTCGTGGGAATTTATTCTCCGTATGTGCCTAACAAGTAACCTTCGGGATTCATATACCTTATGTCTTCGTGTGAATTTATTCACCATGCGGGCATAAGGGAATGTATCCTCTCGAGTTTAACTTAGTCCACGTGAGCTTGTAATGGGCTTAAGACTAAGGGTCTGACAAGCCCAAGGGGCACCAGCAAGGAGAACTCGGGTACCTTCTTTAGAACCTAAACCGGAAGACTATAGGGAATTAGAGCCCACCCCAAAACCTCATTTCAAACCCTAGGCTGCTTTAAGATTGTTTCATGCTTTATTTTCTGTTCAAAGCATGTGAACTAGAAATTTATGCGGTTAGGACTGGTTCAAAATTAACATGTGGGATAGAGATAATGTCCGGGTAGGAATAATAAGCATGTGGGGTAGATATCATGTGGGGTAGGACTTTTTATTTTTATTATTGTTTTTGATTATTATCCTTACTGTAACACCCTTAACCCGTATATGTCTCGATATACGAATCAAAGATGTCACATCAACTTAAAAATATTTACTGAACTGAAATTATCTAAAAATTTGTTTAATTTAAAAACACTCATATTCTAACTTTAAAAATATATTTTAAAGTATATATCAACCTTTAATTTATTTATTTGTCGCACGAAAATAAATTCATTTATAAATCAATAATTTTACTAAACCATGTTTTTTTGTGAAATCTTTTAAAAACATAATATCATAACATATTCTTTTCATGCATAAATACTGATAAAACTAAACCAAGTAAAATAAACTAAAATAGTTCTAGTTTACTATAACATATTATTAAAAATAAATACGATAAATACAAATCATTGACATAATTATACATGCCACTATAAGTCAAAAGAAACATCATAGATGTCTTACCGATACTGATGATGTGTATGTCTTTCCAAAAAGATGCTCCGATAGCTCCTTACTGATCGTACTTATCCTTATTAGAACCTACGCATGAAAATCATCACGCGCTAAGTAAACTTAGTGAGACAATAATACTAAAGGTGATAACAATTAAATAAAATATTGAAATATATAAAATCATTAAAATAAAACAGACTGAATTTTTCAGAATGTTCACACCAGATATCTTATGCTGAACTTTATCATAAACCTGAAAAGAATCATCTGATAATTTTCACAATATCATATTAAATCATATCACACATAATAATCAGTCCATATTCCTTTGTAGTCAAACACTTTTCAGAACTTTCTTATTTCATTTTTATAGCCCAAAGTATATTTTAAGAGAATATAAGGTACGTGAGTCAGACGAGTGTGCGTAATACAAATCTCATATCATCAGAGCCGGAACAGATAAGCACACACAGTGCTATCACATTGGAAATAACAATATGCACACCAAGTGCATTCATATCAGAATATATATACTAGTGTACACTTCGGTACACCACAGTATATCAGAATCAGAACATATAATCACTCCTCCTCATAGCATGCCAATTGTACTTTGACTCTCAATAACATACATGGGTTTTCAGTTCATTTCGTAATCATTTGATAACATCATATCAGAATCAGAAATATTTAATCCACATTCGTAAATATGACATGGGCAGTTCATACCCAAAATCTTCATAAAACTTATTAACAATATTACGGATATAATTCCATAGTCAAAACATAATTCATATATTTGAAATAAATAATGTGAGGTTGACTTATCGCAAGTCATCCTCGATCAAATAATAATAAATAAACTGCACTCACCTTTTCCTCACTACAGAACTTGTATACGATAATACTACTCACAAGCTTTGTCATTTTCCTTTCAGATCATTCGGATTGCTAATTTTA